>NC_069499.1:1596669923-1596752617 GCF_027579735.1 Bombina bombina
TCATGGTGACCCAGCAGGGCGTTTAGGCAATATGCGATCGTGACCGCTTGTGTTACATCGTGTTAGCTATAGTCAAAGCCTTAATATGGGACACACTTAAAGGAATATTCCTTTAGCAAGGGCATACAAAATAAAAAATAAAGATTTAAAATTTATATTTCACACTGAGTGGGCTGAGAGCATCGTAATGGATGTATATATATGTGTGTGTCACCACTGTATTACTGACATACATCTAAGTGTCTCATAAGGCTAACCACATTATGTATAAAGTTTGTACATATACTTTAAGTTAGGCACACTAAGTATGACAGAGAGACCTTATCCCCTGTAATGTTGATAACAAAAATAATCAAGTAGCAATCCATAGAAATGCAGAAGGCTGTGTAAATCTTTGTAGCCTATTCAACAATAAAACAGCCATAGGGTTAGACTACGTGTGGGGTCAGTTCAGATAGAACTGAAAGTTTTTTACATTAACACATATGTGTATACAAATGTTTAATAATAGTACAGTCTAGGACCTTGTGCCTGGACCCTCATGAGTCCATTCAGTAAAACCTCAAAATATATCATTGGTTTACTGTTATAAATGGCAATCAAAGTGACATCACATTCTCCCGAATAGCTTAGTATAGGTTTAGCAATATAGTGTTATTAGATTGTTAATGTCTTTAGGTAAAAAAAGTCTGTATCAGTCCTACTGAAAACAGATCCTGTGTTAGGTTGCCAGGAACAAACACAGTGTACTCCAACTAGTTCAAGAATACCATAGGTGTCCCATTAATACCCATATGTCACGTATTAAAGTGACCTGCTTCCATCACTAAGTAGCCAACACACAGGCCCATAAATGACACTTAAGTTGGACCCACCAAGTGTGTATCACACTAGGGCATATGAAACTCACTGGTTAGTTAACCAACTATAGTGTGTCCAGGCAGGTCCTGTACCTTATCTGTGCTCCGCTGGTCCAACATCATGACCTGACTTGTGTCCCACAATCGCGGGTGGAATGCACCAGGTGCCTCATCACAAGACCGGAATGTAAAGTAGCCATTGTAGCTTAGTTTCAGAGGAAGCAGTGCCAGTCATTGGACATATTCAGGCCTTTGGGGTATAGGGTACCAAGTCTATGAATCCATCTCGCTTCCATCTGGAGTAGGGTTCTATCTCTGTCCCCACCTCGTTTGAGGGATGGAACGTGGTCAATCAAGATGAACCTTAAATCTGTTACTTTATGTTTGGCCATAAGGAAATGTCTTGCCACAGGTTGGTCCGAAGTTCCTTTATCCAGGGCGCTTCTTATATGTGTGTGTGTGTGTGTGTGTGTGTGCGCATTGGAGCCGATTGCAGTTAAGTAGCTGGAAACATGAAAAATCATATTTATGCAATATTCATATTTAATAATGGTTTTAACTATGTATTTACTGTAAATATTTCACATTCAAATGTTCTTCACATAGGCAATATGTTCTAAGTATTTTAAAATAGATGTTTCTATCTATCTCTCTATCTCTATACATCTATCCCTATATATGTATATAAGTATCGATATATATTTTACCACAATCATATACAGTATATAGAAATATTTCTGATTAAATAGAACATATTCTGCTATGTGAAGAAGAATATAATGTGTAATATTTCATGTCGGGTTAGCATGCTTGAGAAAACACGATCGGGTTTACGTGACTTGGTTGTTTTCCCTTTTCATGCTCTATTGAAGTCTATGGGGAATACGTTAACACAGTCACTATATTCTAAGTTTGACTTTTTGTACACGTTGGGTTGGCACTTGTGCAGCAGGGAAGGAAGTGTCTAGGGGAGAGAGTAAGGTTTCTGTGAGAGCCAGTGGGAGATAAAGAGGTCATGGATAGAAGTGAACTTGTTGCTAAAGAAATCCAGAGTGCACAATTGAAGGGGGTGGTGGCTTTAGAAACAGGAGGAATTTCAGTAAAGTTTCATGATTTCTTAATTCTAAGTCTATGGAAAGGCACACATGAGTGGGCAAGGTTTGGAAGTACTGACCAGTTCCCTGTATTACTAGTGATTACAGTAACATCACTGACCACAGGTATTGACCAGCTCCCTGTATTACTAGTGATTACAGTAAATAACATCACTGACCACAGCTACTGACCAGCTCCCTGTATTACTAGTGATTACAGTAACATCACTGACCACAGGTACTGACCAGCTCCCTGTATTACTTGTGATTACAGTGACATCACTGACCACAGGTACTGACCAGCTCCCTGTATTACTAGTGATTACAGTAACATCACTGACCACAGGTACTGACCAGCTCCCTGTATTACTTGTGATTACAGTGACATCACTGACCACAGGTATTGACCAGCTCCCTGCATTACTAGTGATTACAGTAACATCACTGACCACAGGTACTGACCAGCTCCCTGTATTACTTGTGATTACAGTGACATCACTGACCACAGGTATTGACCAGCTCCCTGCATTACTAGTGATTACAGTAACATCACTGACCACAGGTACTGACCAGCTCCCTGTATTACTTGTGATTACAGTGACATCACTGACCACAGGTACTGACCAGCTCCCTGTATTACTAGTGATTACAGTAACATCACTGACCACAGGTACTGACCAGCTCCATGTATTACTACTGATTACAGTAACATCACTGACCACAGGTACTGACCAGCTCCCTGTATTACTAGTGATTACAGTGACATCACTGACCACACAGGTACTGACCAGCTCCCTGTATTACTTGTGATTACAGTGACATCACTGACCACAGGTACTGACCAGCTCCCTGTATTACTAGTGATTACAGTGACATCACTGACCACAGGTACTGACCAGCTCCCTGTATTACTAGTGATTACAGTAACATCACTGACCACAGGTACTGACCAGCTCCCTGTATTACTTGTGATTACAGTGACATCACTGACCACAGGTACTGACCAGCTCCCTGTATTACTAGTGATTACAGTGACATCACTGACCACAGGTACTGACCAGCTCCCTGTATTACTAGTGATTACAGTGACATCACTGACCACAGGTACTGACCAGCTCCCTGTATTACTAGTGATAACAGTAACATCACTGACCACAGGTACTGACCAGCTCCCTGTATTACTAGTGATTACAGTGACATCACTGACCACAGGTACTGACCAGCTCCCTGTATTACTAGTGATTACAGTAACATCACTGACCACAGGTACTGACCAGCTCCCTGTATTACTTGTGATTACAGTGACATCACTGACCACAGGTACTGACCAGCTCCCTGTATTACTAATGATTACAGTAACATCACTGACCACAGGTACTGACCAGCTCCCTGTATTACTAATTATTACAGTAACATCACTGACCACAGGTACTGACCAGCTAACTGTATTACTAATGATTACAGTAACATCACTGACAACAGGTATTGACCAGCTCCCTGTATTACTAATGATTACAGTAACATCACTGACCACAGGTACTGACCAGCTCCCTGTATTACTAGTGATTACAGTAACATCACTGACCACAGGTACTGACCAGCTCCCTGTATTACTTGTGATTACAGTGACATCACTGACCACAGGTACTGACCAGCTCCCTGTATTACTAGTGATTACAGTAACATCACTGACCACAGGTACTGACCAGCTCCCTGTATTACTTGTGATTACAGTGACATCACTGACCACAGGTACTGACCAGCTCCCTGCATTACTAGTGATTACAGTATATGACATCACTGACCACAGGTACTGACCAGCTCCCTGTATTACTAGTGATTACAGTGACATCACTGACCACAGGTATTGACCAGCTCCCTGTATTACTAGTGATTACAGTGACATCACTGACCACAGGTACTGACCAGCTCCCTGTATTACTAGTGATTACAGTAACATCACTGACCACAGGTACTGACAGCTCCCTGTATTACTAGTGATTACAGTGACATCACTGACCACAGGTACTGACCAGCTCCCTGTATTACTAATGATTACAGTGACATCACTGACCACAGGTACTGACCAGCTCCCTGTATTAGTAGTGATTACAGTGACATCACTGACCACAGGTACTGACCAGCTCCCTGCATTACTAGTGATTACAGTAACATCACTGACCACAGGTACTGACCAGTTCCCTGTATTACTAGTGATTACAGTAAATAACATCACTGACCACAGGTACTGACCAGCTCCCTGTATTACTAGTGATTACAGTGACATCACTGACCACAGGTACTGACCAGCTCCCTGTATTACTAGTGATTACAGTAACATCACTGACCACAGGTATTGACCAGCTCCCTGTATTACTAGTGATTACAGTGACATCACTGACCACAGGTACTGACCAGCTCCCTGCATTACTAGTGATTACAGTAACATCACTGACCACAGGTACTGACCAGCTCCCTGTATTAGTAGTGATTACAGTAAATAACATCACTGACCACAGGTACTGACAGCTCCCTGCATTACTAGTGATTACAGTGACATCACTGACCACAGGTACTGACCAGCTCCCTGCATTACTAGTGATTACAGTAAATAACATCACTGACCACAGGTACTGACCAGCTCCCTGCATTACTAGTGATTACAGTAAATAACATCACTGACCACAGGTACTGACCAGCTCCCTGCATTACTAGTGATTACAGTAAATAACATCACTGACCACAGGTACTGACCAGCTCCCTGCATTACTAGTGATTACAGTAACATCACTGACCACAGGTACTGACCAGCTCCCTGCATTACTAGTGATTACAGTGACATTACTGACCACAGGTACTGACCAGCTCCCTGCATTACTAGTGATTACAGTAAATAACATCACTGACCACAGGTACTGACCAGCTCCCTGCATTACTAGTGATTACAGTAACATCACTGACCACAGGTACTGACTGGCTCCCTGCATTACTAGTGATTACAGTGACATTACTGACCAGAGGTACTGACCAGCTCCCTGCATTACTAGTGATTACAGTGACATCACTGACCACAGGTACTGACCAGCTCCCTGCATTACTAGTGATTACAGTGACATTACTGACCACAGGTACTGACCAGCTCCCTGTATTACTAGTGATTACAGTAACATTACTGACCACAGGTACTGACAGCTCCCTGTATTACTAGTGATTACAGTGACATCACTGACCACAGGTACTGACCAGCTCCCTGCATTACTAGTGATTACAGTGACATCACTGACCACAGGTACTGACCAGCTCCCTGCATTACTAGTGATTACAGTGACATCACTGACCACAGGTACTGACCAGCTCCCTGCATTACTAGTGATTACAGTGACATTACTGACCACAGGTACTGACCAGCTCCCTGCATTACTAGTGATTACAGTGACATTACTGACCACAGGTACTGACCAGCTCCCTGTATTACTAGTGATTACAGTAAATAACATCACTGACCACAGGTAATGACCAGCTCCCTGCATTACTAGTGATTACATTAACATCACTGACCACAGGTACTGACCAGCTCCCTGTATTACTAGTGATTACAGTGACATTACTGACCACAGGTACTGACCAGCTCCCTGCATTACTAGTGATTACAGTGACATTACTGACCACAGGTACTGACCAGCTCCCTGCATTACTAGTGATTACATTAACATCACTGACCACAGGTACTGACCAGCTCCCTGTATTACTAATGATTACAGTAACATCACTGACCACAGGTACTGACAGCTCCCTGTATTACTAGTGATTACAGTGACATCACTGACCACAGGTACTGACCAGCTCCCTGCATTACTAGTGATTACAGTAACATCACTGACCACAGGTACTGACCAGCTCAATGTATTACTAGTGATTACAGTAAATAACATCACTGACCACAGGTACTGACCAGTTCCCTGTATTACTAGTGATTACAGTAAATAACATCACTGACCACAGGTACTGACCAGCTCCCTGTATTACTAGTGATTACAGTGACATCACTGACCACAGGTACTGACCAGCTCCCTGTATTACTAGTGATTACAGTAACATCACTGACCACAGGTATTGACCAGCTCCCTGTATTACTAGTGATTACAGTGACATCACTGACCACAGGTACTGACCAGCTCCCTGCATTACTAGTGATTACAGTAACATCACTGACCACAGGTACTGACCAGCTCCCTGTATTAGTAGTGATTACAGTAAATAACATCACTGACCACAGGTACTGACAGCTCCCTGCATTACTAGTGATTACAGTGACATCACTGACCACAGGTACTGACCAGCTCCCTGCATTACTAGTGATTACAGTAACATCACTGACCACAGGTACTGACCAGCTCCCTGTATTAGTAGTGATTACAGTAAATAACATCACTGACCACAGGTACTGACAGCTCCCTGCATTACTAGTGATTACAGTGACATCACTGACCACAGGTACTGACCAGCTCCCTGTATTACTAGTGATTACAGTAAATAACATCACTGACCACAGGTACTGACCAGCTCCCTGCATTACTAGTGATTACAGTAAATAACATCACTGACCACAGGTACTGACCAGCTCCCTGCATTACTAGTGATTACAGTAAATAACATCACTGACCACAGGTACTGACCAGCTCCCTGCATTACTAGTGATTACAGTAACATCACTGACCACAGGTACTGACCAGCTCCCTGCATTACTAGTGATTACAGTGACATTACTGACCACAGGTACTGACCAGCTCCCTGCATTACTAGTGATTACAGTAAATAACATCACTGACCACAGGTACTGACCAGCTCCCTGTATTAGTAGTGATTACAGTAACATCACTGACCACAGGTACTGACTGGCTCCCTGCATTACTAGTGATTACAGTGACATTACTGACCACAGGTACTGACCAGCTCCCTGCATTACTAGTGATTACAGTGACATCACTGACCACAGGTACTGACCAGCTCCCTGCATTACTAGTGATTACAGTGACATTACTGACCACAGGTACTGACCAGCTCCCTGTATTACTAGTGATTACAGTAACATTACTGACCACAGGTACTGACAGCTCCCTGTATTACTAGTGATTACAGTGACATCACTGACCACAGGTACTGACCAGCTCCCTGCATTACTAGTGATTACAGTGACATCACTGACCACAGGTACTGACCAGCTCCCTGCATTACTAGTGATTACAGTGACATCACTGACCACAGGTACTGACCAGCTCCCTGCATTACTAGTGATTACAGTGACATTACTGACCACAGGTACTGACCAGCTCCCTGCATTACTAGTGATTACAGTGACATTACTGACCACAGGTACTGACCAGCTCCCTGTATTACTAGTGATTACAGTAAATAACATCACTGACCACAGGTACTGACCAGCTCCCTGCATTACTAGTGATTACATTAACATCACTGACCACAGGTACTGACCAGCTCCCTGTATTACTAGTGATTACAGTGACATTACTGACCACAGGTACTGACCAGCTCCCTGCATTACTAGTGATTACAGTGACATTACTGACCACAGGTACTGACCAGCTCCCTGCATTACTAGTGATTACAGTAAATAACATCACTGACCACAGGTACTGACTGGCTCCCTGCATTACTAGTGATTACAGTGACATTACTGACCACAGGTACTGACCAGCTCCCTGTATTACTAGTGATTACATTAACATCACTGACCACAGGTACTGACAGCTCCCTGCATTACTAGTGATTACAGTGACATCACTGACCACAGGTACTGACCAGCTCCCTGTATTACTAGTGATTACAGTGACATTACTGACCACAGGTACTGACCAGCTCCCTGTATTACTAGTGATTACATTAACATCACTGACCACAGGTACTGACAGCTCCCTGTATTACTAGTGATTACAGTGACATTACTGACCACAGGTACTGAGAGCTCCCTGTATTACTAGTGATTACAGTGACATTACTGACCACAGGTACTGACAGCTCCCTGTATTACTAGTGATTACATTAACATCACTGACCACAGGTACTGACAGCTCCCTGTATTACTAGTGATTACAGTAACATTACTGACCACAGGTACTGACAGCTCCCTGTATTACTAGTGATTACATTAACATCACTGACCACAGGTACTGACAGCTCCCTGTATTACTAGTGATTACAGTGACATCACTGACCACATGTACTGACCAGCTCCCTGTATTACTAGTGATTACAGTAAATAACATCACTGACCACAGGTACTGATAGCTCCCTGCATTACTAGTGATTACAGTGACATCACTGACCACAGGTACTGACAAGCTCCCTGTATTACTAGTGATTACAGTGACATTACTGACCACAGGTACTGACCAGCTCCCTGTATTACTAGTGATTATATTAACATCACTGACCACAGGTACTGACAGCTCCCTGTATTAATAGTGATTACAGTGACATTACTGACCACAGGTACTGACAGCTCCCTGCATTACTAGTGATTACAGTGACATCACTGACCACAGGTACTGACAGCTCCCTGTATTACTAGTGATTACAGTAACATTACTGACCACAGGTACTGACAGCTCCCTGTATTACTAGTGATTACAGTGACATCACTGACCACATGTACTGACAGCTCCCTGTATTACTTGTGATTACAGTGACATTACTGACCACAGGTGCTGACTGGCTCCCTGTATTACTAGTGATTACAGTAAATAACATCACTGACCACAGGTACTGACAGCTCCCTGCATTACTAGTGATTACAGTGACATTACTGACCACAGGTACTGACCAGCTCCCTGTATTACTAGTGATTACATTAACATCACTGACCACAGGTACTGACAGCTCCCTGTATTACTAGTGATTACAGTGACATTACTGACCACAGGTACTGACAGCTCCCTGTATTACTAGTGATTACATTAACATCACTGACCACAGGTACTGACAGCTCCCTGTATTACTAGTGATTACAGTAACATTACTGACCACAGGTACTGACCAGCTCCCTGTATTACTAGTGATTACAGTGACATCACTGACCACATGTACTGACAGCTCCCTGTATTACTAGTGATTACAGTGACATCACTGACCACATGTACTGACCAGCTCCCTGTATTACTAGTGATTACAGTAACATTACTGACCACAGGTACTGACAGCTCCCTGTATTACTAGTGATTACAGTGACATCACTGACCACATGTACTGACAGCTCCCTGCATTACTAGTGATTACAGTGACATTACTGACCACAGGTACTGACAAGTTCCCTGTATTAGTAGTGATTACAGTGACATCACTGACCACAGGTACTGACTGGCTCCCTGCATTACTAGTGATTACAGTGACATCACTGACCACAGGTACTGACAGCTCCCTGCATTACTAGTGATTACAGTGACATTACTGACCACAGGTACTGACTGGCTCCCTGCATTACTAGTGATTACAGTGACATTACTGACCACAGGTACTGACTGGCTCCCTGCATTACTAGTGATTACAGTGACATCACTGACCACAGGTACTGACAGCTCCCTGCATTACTAGTGATTACAGTGACATCACTGACCACAGGTACTGACAGCTCCCTGCATTACTAGTGATTACAGTGACATTACTGACCACAGGTACTGACTGGCTCCCTGCATTACTAGTGATTACAGTGACATTACTGACCACAGGTACTGACTGGCTCCCTGCATTACTAGTGATTACAGTGACATCACTGACCACAGGTACTGACAGCTCCCTGCATTACTAGTGATTACAGTGACATTACTGACCACAGGTACTGACAGCTCCCTGTATTACTAGTGATTACAGTGACATCACTGACCACAGGTACTGACCAGCTCCCTGTATTACTAGTGATTACAGTGACATCACTGACCACAGGTACTGACAGCTCCCTGTATTACTAGTGATTACAGTGACATCACTGACCACAGGTACTGACAGCTCCCTGTATTACTAGTGATTACAGTGACATCACTGACCACAGGTACTGACAGCTCCCTGCATTACTAGTGATTACAGTGACATTACTGACCACAGGTACTGACTGGCTCCCTGCATTACTAGTGATTACAGTGACATTACTGACCACAGGTACTGACTGGCTCCCTGCATTACTAGTGATTACAGTGACATCACTGACCACAGGTACTGACAGCTCCCTGCATTACTAGTGATTACAGTGACATTACTGACCACAGGTACTGACCAGCTCCCTGTATTAGTAGTGATTACAGTGACATCACTGACCACAGGTACTGACAGCTCCCTGTAATTATAGAGAGTGTGCTATAAAATAGTAGGAAGCTGCGCCGCACAAAACATCAGATAATTTGTTCAACAAAATAAGTGCAACTTCCAATGAACAATAAAATATTTAAAAGAATTAAGTAGCTCTAGAAATGCAAAAGTCCCAGTCACTAACCGCAGCAGCTGTACCCTGGTAGTTACGCCCATGCAAATAAGTAATTACGGTTAAATCAATCACTAACAGAAATATGATTTTATCAGTCCGCTGCCAACTGAAACCTATCCGCCTGTAATCATATTAGCTACACGATTTCCTAGAAATAAAAGCAATTATACATCCGTGTGTCTCATTTCTGTATGTCACTTTGTCTGCTCTGGGCAACACACTTTTACAAACAGATCTCAATTTACATAACAATAAAAAGCCTCATGTTCTCCAGGTCAATACATAAGGGATTAAATGCCATATACACCTCCGTAGGAATAAAACTAATAACTATGTCCACAATCTTAACGTTTAATATAGACCTTCTTACTTATAACTTAGAAATAATACAACACAAGTCCAAGTGGTTGAAAACCAGCATGTCACGTTTATTGTCGAAACACAAGCAACTCAACGAAACAGCACAAATAACATGGACACGAGAGGCAGCAATCGGTTGTTAGGTAACTTGTAGTAATCCCTGATAGGTAGATGCACTGTATCAGTGATGCAGGAGACAAGCGGAGCGCAGCTACAACGCTAAGATAACTTAGGGAGTTCTCGGGTTTCTGGCACACGAGCAGGGGACCCCAGACACGTATTTGAGGACTTCAACCCTGCCAGAACATAGCCGTCACTCTACCTCCTCACATCCTACACCACTGGCCTGGACCCACCGCCGGCGCTAGGGTGTGAACCCACCACTCCAAACCAATAGGACCAGGGTCAACTAGGTGCAAACCATATTGAACACCTGGGGAGCTGAAACCAACCATCCTTGGACTTGTAGAAATGTGCTACATAACCCTTATCATGCCTCGGACTCCTCGCTACTGAAAGATCACCATAGGGATGGTTCAGACTAACGATTGCCGCTTACAGAATTCAGGAAGGGAAGGGCGGAAAAACTACAAGGAACAAGCAGAAAGAGGACTTGGACTTCCTGTAAAGGTCTTAAAAAGTAAGTCTAAACCCCTTCAATAGCAATAATGTTTCACACACACACTCCCACTCTTCCATCCTGGCTTTAACCCTCATGTGCATTCCAGGCAATTTGCCTTATATTTCATTAGGCGCTAGATACGTAGAAGCTAGATACGTAGGCACTTGGGGCGAGATTAAATATGAGGCCTAACCTATGAAACCCCTGTCAGCCGTAAGTTTACCTTGCACATCTGATGAATCACATAAACCACGCCGGCAGATGATATACTGCCGTAAGTCGAACAAACTGGCGAGGTTCAGAAATGTGCCTAACTACACAATTCTGTAGTCGCCAGTAACTTACACAGTATATCTTCTTGCGGCGCTTAACAAAAAAAAATTAAATTACATGTGAATATCTAATCTGGCTAAAAAATTTTTTTAAAATGACATGTCAGAATGCCATTCAAAAGACCTAATCCGCCATCCCCCCACATCTCAACCTCTAATAATTATTATTAACCCCTAATGCGCCATTCACCCACATCGCAAACTACCTAATAAAAGTTATTAACTTCTAAACCGTCATCGCCTACATCACAACTACCAATAAAAGTAATAAACCCCTAATGTGCCTTCTCCCCACAATGCAATCAACTATATAAGGAAAGTGTAAGACATGAAGTGTCCACCGGCAGACCAGGCCCAAAACTAAACCTCCAATTGCCTTTTGGGACATTTACCAGTTAGACAATGGTTCTCATGTCTAAATATCTCCACATGCTTCTATTCTAAGGGGCCACCAGTGTTGATAAAGCAGAGGAATTAACAGGAACATTTTCCATTAATTTATGCGACAGTAGTATCTGCCTTGTACTACTCTAGTTTCTACATTGCTATTGGAAACATTGGAACTAGGGTTGCCACCTCAGCCATGTTTTCCTGGACACTTATGAGTTACACATGCTGCAGGGTGTGCAGGGAGGAACATGTATTGTGTTTATGGACAGCACTATACATATTCCTCCCTGCACACCCTGCAGAATGTGTAACTTATAAGTGTTCTGTATTTTAAGGGATGGGTGGCAACCCTAATTGGAACCTAGAAGCATTCAATCCTGGGAGACCGAACAGCTGGTGACTACAATACCCAGCCTGCCTTTACAGCACTACCTGACAGTGCTTTCTCACATGTGAGTACCACATTTATACAAAACAAGTCTAGTCAGCTGGTGACTACAATACCCAACCTGCCTTACAACACTACCTGACATTACCCTCTCACATGTGAGTACCACATTTATACCAAACAAGTCTAGTCAGCTGGTGACTACAATACCCAGCCTGACTATACAGCACTACCTGACAGTGTTTTCTCACATGTGAGTACCACATTTATACCAAACAAGTCTAGTCAGCTGGTGACTACAATACCCAGCATGCTTTATAGCACAACCTGACAGTGCTCTCTCACATGTGAGTACCACATTTATACTAAACAAGTCTAGTCAGCTGGTGAATACATTACCCAGCATGCTTTACAGCACTACCTGACAGTGCCCTCTCACATGTGAGTACCACATTTATACTAAACAAGTCTAGTCAACTGGTGACTACAATACCCAGCATGCTTTACAGCACTACCTGACAGTGCTCTCTCACATGTGAGTACCACATTTATACCAAACAAGTCTAGTCAGCTGGTGACTACAATACCCAGCCTGCTTTACAGCACTACCTGACAGTACCCTCTCACAAGTGAGTACCACATTTATACCAAACAAGTCTAGTCAGCTGGTGAATACAATACCCAGCATGCTTTACAGCACTACCTGACAGTGCCCTCTCACATGTGAGTACCACATTTATACTAAACAAGTCTAGTCAACTGGTGACTACAATACCCAGCATGCTTTACAGCACTACCTGACAGTACTCTCTCACATGTGAGTACCACATTTATACTAAACAAGTCTAGTCAGCTGGTGACTACAATACCCAGCATGCTTTACAGCACTACTTGACAGTACCCTCTCATATGTGAATACCACATTTATACCAAACAAGTCTAGTCAGCTGGTGACTACAATACCCAGCATGCTTTACAGCACTACCTGACAGTGCTCTCTCACATATGAGTACCACATTTATACTAAACAAGTCTAGTCAGCTGGTGACTACAATACCCAGCATGCTTTACAGCACTACCTGACAGTGCTCTCTCACATGTGAGTACCACATTTATACTAAACAAGTCTAGTCAGCTGGTGACTATAATACCCAGCATGCTTTACAGCACTACCTGACAGTGCTCTCTCACATGCGAGTACCACATTTATACCAAACAAGTCTAGTCAGCTGGTGACTATAATACCCAGCATGCTTTACAGCACTACCTGACAGTGCTCTCTCACATATGAGTACCACATTTATACTAAACAAGTCTAGTCAGCTGGCGACTACAATAACCCAGCATGCTTTACAGTACTACCTGACAGTGCTCTCTCACATGTGAGTACCACATTTATACCAAACAAGTCTAGTCAGCTGGTGACTACAATACCCAGCATGCTTTACAGCACTACCTGACAGTGTTCTCTCACATATGAGTACCACATTTATACTAAACAAGTCTAGTCAGCTGGCGACTACAATAACCCAGCATGCTTTACAGTACTACCTGACAGTGCTCTCTCACATGTGAGTACCACATTTATACCAAACAAGTCTAGTCAGCTGGTGACTACAATACCCAGCATGCTTTACAGCACTACCTGACAGTGCTCTCTCACATATGAGTACCACATTTATACCAAACAAGTCTAGTCAGCTGGTGACTACAATACCCAGCATGCTTTACAGCACTACCTGACAGTGCTCTCTCACATATGAGTACCACATTTATACCAAACAAGTCTAGTCAGCTGGTGACTACAATACCCAGCATGCTTTACAGCACTACCTGACAGTGCTCTCTCACATATGAGTACCACATTTATACTAAACAAGTCTAGTCAGCTGGTGACTACAATACCCAGCCTGCTTTACAGCACTACCTGACAGTGCTTACCCACATGTGAGTACCACATTTATACCAAACAAGTCTAGTCAACTGGTGACTACAATACCCAGCATGCTTTACAGCACTACCTGTCAGTGCTCTCTCACATGTGAGTACCACATTTATACTAAACAAGTCTAGTCAGATGGTGAATACAATACCCAGCATGCTTTACAGCACTACCTGACAGTGCTCTCTCACATGTGAGTACCACATTTATACTAAACAAGTCTAGTCAGCTGGTGACTACAATACCCAGCATGCTTTATAGCACAACCTGACAGTGCTCTCTCACATATGAGTACCACATTTATACCAAACAAGTCTAGTCAGCTGGTGACTACAATACCCAGCCTGCTTTACAGCACTACCTGACAGTGCTCTCTCACATATGAGTACCACATTTATACTAAACAAGTCTAGTCAGCTGGTGACTATAATACCCAGCATGCTTTACAGCACTACCTGACAGTGCTCTCTCACATATGAGTAACACATTTATACTAAACAAGTCTAGTCAACTGGTGACTACAATACCCAGCATGCTTTACAGTACTACCTGACAGTGCTCTCTCATATGTGAGTACCACATTTATACTAAACAAGTCTAGTCAGCTGGTGACTACAATACCCAGCCTGCCTTTACAGCACTACCTACCTGACAGTGCTCTCTCACATGTGAGTACCACATTTATACTAAACAAGTCTAGTCAGCTGGTGACTATAATACCCAGCATGCTTTACAGCACTACCTGACAGTGCTCTCTCACATGTGAGTACCACATTTATACTAAACAAGTCTAGTCAGCTGGTGACTACAATACCCAGCATGCTTTACAGCACTACCTGACAGTGCTCGCTCACATGTGAGTACCACATTTATACTAAACAAGTCTAGTCAGCTGGTGACTAAAATACCCAGCATGCTTTACAGCACTACCTGACAGTGCTCTCTCACATGTGAGTACCACATTTATACCAAACAAGTCTAGTCAGCTGGTGACTACAATACCCAGCATGCTTTACAGCACTACCTGACAGTGCTCTCTCACATATGAGTACCACATTTATACCAAACAAGTCTAGTCAGCTGGTGACTACAATACCCAGCATGCTTTACAGCACTACCTGTCAGTGCTCTCTCACATATGAGTACCACATTTATACTAAACAAGTCTAGTCAGCTGGTGAATACAATACCCAGCATGCTTTACAGCACTACCTGACAGTGCTCTCTCACATGTGAGTACCACATTTATACTAAACAAGTCTAGTCAGCTGGTGACTACAATACCCAGCATGCTTTACAGCACTACCTGACAGTGCTCTCTCACATGTGAGTACCACATTTATACTAAACAAGTCTAGTCAGCTGGTGACTACAATACCCAGCATGCTTTACAGCACTACCTGACAGTGCTCTCTCACATGTGAGTACCACATTTATACTAAACAAGTCTAGTCAACTGGTGACTACAATACCCAGCATGCATTACAGCACTACCTGACAGTACTTTCCCACATGTGAGTACCACATTTATACCAAACAAGTCTAGTCAACTGGTGACTACAATACCCAGCATGCTTTACAGCACTACCTGACAGTGCTCTCTCACAAGTGAGTACCACATTTATACTAAACAAGTCTAGTCAGCTGGTGACTACAATACCCAGCATGCTTTACAGCACTACCTGACAGTGCTCTCTCACACGTGAGTACCACATTTATACTAAACAAGTCTAGTCAGCTGGTGACTACAATACCCAGCATGCTTTACAGCACTACCTGACAGTGCTCTCTCACATGTGAGTACCACATTTATACCAAACAAGTCTAGTCAGCTGGTGACTACAATACCCAGCATGCTTTACAGCACTACCTGACAGTGCTCTCTCACATGTGAGTACCACATTTATACCAAACAAGTCTAGTCAACTGGTGACTACAATACCCAGCATGCTTTACAGCACTACCTGACAGTGCTCTCTCACATGCGAGTACCACATTTATACCAAACAAGTCTAGTCAGCTGGTGTCTACAATACCCAGCCTGCCTTTACAGCACTACCTGACAGTGCTCTTTCACATGTGAGTACCACATTTATACCAAACAAGTCTAGTCAGCTGGTGACTACAATACCCAGCATGCTTTACAGCACTACCTGACAGTGCTCTCTCACATGTGAGTACCACATTTATACTAAACAAGTCTTGTCAGCTGGTGACTACAATACCCAGCCTGCCTTTATTGCACTACCTGACAGTGCTCTCTTACATGTGAGTATCATATTTATACCAAAAAAGTCTAGTCAGCTGGTGACTACAATACCCAGCCTGCCTTTACAGCACTACCTGACAGTGCTCTCTCACATATGAGTACCACATTTATACTAAACAAGTCTAGTCAGCTGGTGACTACAATACCCAGCATGCTTTACAGCACTACCTGACAGTGCTCTCTCACATATGAGTACCACATTTATACCAAACAAGTCTAGTCAGCTGGTGACTACAATACCCAGCATGCTTTACAGCATTACCTGACAGTGCTCTCTCACATATGAGTACCACATTTATACCAAACAAGTCTAGTCAGCTGGTGACTACAATACCCAGCATGCTTTACAGCACTACCTGACAGTGCTTACCCACATGTGAGTACCACATTTATACCAAACAAGTCTAGTCAGCTGGTGACTACAATACCCAGCATGCTTTACAGCACTACCTGTCAGTGCTCTCTCACATGTGAGTACCACATTTATACTAAACAAGTCTAGTCAGCTGGCGACTACAATAACTTAGCTTGCTTTACAGTACTACCTGACAGTGCTCTCTCACATGTGAGTACCACATTTATACCAAACAAGTCTAGTCAGCTGGTGACTACAATACCCAGCATGCTTTACAGCACTACCTGACAGTGCCCTCTCACATGTGAGTACCACATTTATACCAAACAAGTCTAGTCAGATGGTGAATACAATACCCAGCATGCTTTACAGCATTACCTGACAGTGCTCTCTCACATGTGAGTACCACATTTATACCAAACAAGTCTAGTCAGCTGGTGACTACAATACCCAGCCTGCTTTACAGCACTACCTGACAGTACCCTCTCACAAGTGAGTACCACATTTATACCAAACAAGTCTAGTCAGCTGGTGAATACAATACCCAGCATGCTTTACAGCACTACCTGACAGTGCCCTCTCACATGTGAGTACCACATTTATACTAAACAAGTCTAGTCAACTGGTGACTACAATACCCAGCATGCTTTACAGCACTACCTGACAGTACTCTCTCACATGTGAGTACCACATTTATACTAAACAAGTCTAGTCAGCTGGTGACTACAATACCCAGCATGCTTTACAGCACTACTTGACAGTACCCTCTCATATGTGAATACCACATTTATACCAAACAAGTCTAGTCAGCTGGTGACTACAATACCCAGCATGCTTTACAGCACTACCTGACAGTGCTCTCTCACATATGAGTACCACATTTATACTAAACAAGTCTAGTCAGCTGGTGACTACAATACCCAGCATGCTTTACAGCACTACCTGACAGTGCTCTCTCACATGTGAGTACCACATTTATACTAAACAAGTCTAGTCAGCTGGTGACTATAATACCCAGCATGCTTTACAGCACTACCTGACAGTGCTCTCTCACATGCGAGTACCACATTTATACCAAACAAGTCTAGTCAGCTGGTGACTATAATACCCAGCATGCTTTACAGCACTACCTGACAGTGCTCTCTCACATATGAGTACCACATTTATACTAAACAAGTCTAGTCAGCTGGCGACTACAATAACCCAGCATGCTTTACAGTACTACCTGACAGTGCTCTCTCACATGTGAGTACCACATTTATACCAAACAAGTCTAGTCAGCTGGTGACTACAATACCCAGCATGCTTTACAGCACTACCTGACAGTGCTCTCTCACATATGAGTACCACATTTATACTAAACAAGTCTAGTCAGCTGGCGACTACAATAACCCAGCATGCTTTACAGCACTACCTGACAGTGCTCTCTCACATATGAGTACCACATTTATACCAAACAAGTCTAGTCAGCTGGTGACTACAATACCCAGCATGCTTTACAGCACTACCTGACAGTGCTCTCTCACATATGAGTACCACATTTATACCAAACAAGTCTAGTCAGCTGGTGACTACAATACCCAGCATGCTTTACAGCACTACCTGTCAGTGCTCTCTCACATATGAGTACCACATTTATACTAAACAAGTCTAGTCAGCTGGTGACTACAATACCCAGCCTGCTTTACAGCACTACCTGACAGTGCTTACCCACATGTGAGTACCACATTTATACCAAACAAGTCTAGTCAACTGGTGACTACAATACCCAGCATGCTTTACAGCACTACCTGTCAGTGCTCTCTCACATGTGAGTACCACATTTATACTAAACAAGTCTAGTCAGATGGTGAATACAATACCCAGCATGCTTTACAGCACTACCTGACAGTGCTCTCTCACATGTGAGTACCACATTTATACCAAACAAGTCTAGTCAGCTGGTGACTACAATACCCAGCCTGCTTTACAGCACTACCTGACAGTGCTCTCTCACATATGAGTACCACATTTATACTAAACAAGTCTAGTCAGCTGGTGACTATAATACCCAGCATGCTTTACAGCACTACCTGACAGTGCTCTCTCACATATGAGTACCACATTTATACCAAACAAGTCTAGTCAGATGGTGAATACAATACCCAGCATGCTTTACAGCATTACCTGACAGTGCTCTCTCACATATGATTACCACATTTATACTAAACAAGTCTAGTCAGCTGGTGACTACAATACCCAGCCTGCTTTACAGCACTACCTGACAGTGCTCTCTCACATATGAGTACCACATTTATACTAAACAAGTCTAGTCAACTGGTGACTACAATACCCAGCATGCTTTACAGTACTACCTGACAGTGCTCTCTCATATGTGAGTACCACATTTATACTAAACAAGTCTAGTCAGCTGGTGACTACAATACCCAGCCTGCCTTTACAGCACTACCTACCTGACAGTGCTCTCTCACATGTGAGTACCACATTTATACTAAACAAGTCTAGTCAGCTGGTGACTATAATACCCAGCATGCTTTACAGCACTACCTGACAGTGCTCTCTCACATGTGAGTACCACATTTATACTAAACAAGTCTAGTCAGCTGGTGACTACAATACCCAGCATGCTTTACAGCACTACCTGACAGTGCTCGCTCACATGTGAGTACCACATTTATACTAAACAAGTCTAGTCAGCTGGTGACTAAAATACCCAGCATGCTTTACAGCACTACCTGACAGTGCTCTCTCACATGTGAGTACCACATTTATACCAAACAAGTCTAGTCAGCTGGTGACTACAATACCCAGCATGCTTTACAGCACTACCTGACAGTGCTCTCTCACATATGAGTACCACATTTATACCAAACAAGTCTAGTCAGCTGGTGACTACAATACCCAGCATGCTTTACAGCACTACCTGTCAGTGCTCTCTCACATATGAGTACCACATTTATACTAAACAAGTCTAGTCAGCTGGTGAATACAATACCCAGCATGCTTTACAGCACTACCTGACAGTGCTCTCTCACATGTGAGTACCACATTTATACTAAACAAGTCTAGTCAGCTGGTGACTACAATACCCAGCATGCTTTACAGCACTACCTGACAGTGCTCTCTCACATGTGAGTACCACATTTATACTAAACAAGTCTAGTCAACTGGTGACTACAATACCCAGCATGCATTACAGCACTACCTGACAGTACTTTCCCACATGTGAGTACCACATTTATACCAAACAAGTCTAGTCAACTGGTGACTACAATACCCAGCATGCTTTACAGCACTACCTGACAGTGCTCTCTCACATATGAGTACCACATTTATACTAAACAAGTCTAGTCAGCTGGTGACTACAATACCCAGCATGCTTTACAGCACTACCTGACAGTGCTCTCTCACACGTGAGTACCACATTTATACTAAACAAGTCTAGTCAGCTGGTGACTACAATACCCAGCATGCTTTACAGCACTACCTGACAGTGCTCTCTCACATGTGAGTACCACATTTATACCAAACAAGTCTAGTCAGCTGGTGACTACAATACCCAGCATGCTTTACAGCACTACCTGACAGTGCTCTCTCACATGTGAGTACCACATTTATACCAAACAAGTCTAGTCAACTGGTGACTACAATACCCAGCATGCTTTACAGCACTACCTGACAGTGCTCTCTCACATGCGAGTACCACATTTATACCAAACAAGTCTAGTCAGCTGGTGACTACAATACCCAGCCTGCCTTTACAGCACTACCTGACAGTGCTCTTTCACATGTGAGTACCACATTTATACCAAACAAGTCTAGTCAGCTGGTGACTACAATACCCAGCATGCTTTACAGCACTACCTGACAGTGCTCTCTCACATGTGAGTACCACATTTATACTAAACAAGTCTTGTCAGCTGGTGACTACAATACCCAGCCTGCCTTTATTGCACTACCTGACAGTGCTCTCTTACATGTGAGTATCATATTTATACCAAAAAAGTCTAGTCAGCTGGTGACTACAATACCCAGCCTGCCTTTACAGCACTACCTGACAGTGCTCTCTCACATATGAGTACCACATTTATACTAAACAAGTCTAGTCAGCTGGTGACTACAATACCCAGCATGCTTTACAGCACTACCTGACAGTGCTCTCTCACATATGAGTACCACATTTATACCAAACAAGTCTAGTCAGCTGGTGACTACAATACCCAGCATGCTTTACAGCATTACCTGACAGTGCTCTCTCACATATGAGTACCACATTTATACCAAACAAGTCTAGTCAGCTGGTGACTACAATACCCAGCATGCTTTACAGCACTACCTGACAGTGCTTACCCACATGTGAGTACCACATTTATACCAAACAAGTCTAGTCAGCTGGTGACTACAATACCCAGCATGCTTTACAGCACTACCTGTCAGTGCTCTCTCACATGTGAGTACCACATTTATACTAAACAAGTCTAGTCAGCTGGCGACTACAATAACTTAGCTTGCTTTACAGTACTACCTGACAGTGCTCTCTCACATGTGAGTACCACATTTATACCAAACAAGTCTAGTCAGCTGGTGACTACAATACCCAGCATGCTTTACAGCACTACCTGACAGTGCCCTCTCACATGTGAGTACCACATTTATACCAAACAAGTCTAGTCAGATGGTGAATACAATACCCAGCATGCTTTACAGCATTACCTGACAGTGCTCTCTCACATGTGAGTACCACATTTATACTAAACAAGTCTAGTCAGATGGTGAATACAATACCCAGCATGCTTTACAGCACTACCTGACAGTGCTCACTCACATGTGAGTACCACATTTATACTAAACAAGTCTAGTCAGCTGGTGACTACAATACCCAGCATGCTTTACAGCACTACCTACCTGACAGTGCTCTCTCACATGTGAGTACCACATTTATACTAAACAAGTCTAGTCAGCTGGTGACTACAATACCCAGTCTGCCTATACAGCACTACCTGACAGTGCTCTCACATGTGAGTACGACATTTATACCAAACAAGTCTAGTCAGCTGGTGACTACAATACCCAGCATGCTTTACAGTACTACCTGACAGTGCTCTCACATGTGAGTATGACATTTATACCAAACAAGTCTAGTCAGCTGGTGACTACAATACCCAGCATGCTTTACAGCACTACCTGTCAGTGCTCTCTCACATGTGAGTACCACATTTATACCAAACAAGTCTAGTCAGCTGGTGACTACAATACCCAGTCTGCCTATACAGCACTACCTGACAGTGCTCTCTCACATGTGATTACCACATTTATACCAAACAAGTCTAGTCAGCTGGTGACTACAATAACCCAGCATGCTTTACAGCACTACCTGACAGTACCCTCTCACATATGAGTACCACATTTATACTAAACAAGTCTAGTCAACTGGTGACTACAATACCCAGCATGCTTTACAGCACTACCTGACAGTACCCTCTCACATATGAGTACCACATTTATACTAAACAAGTCTAGTCAGCTGGTGACTACAATACCCAGTCTGCCTTTACAGCACTACCTGACAGTGCTCTCTCACATGTGAGTACCACATTTATACCAAACAAGTCTAGTCAGCTGGTGACTACAATACCCAGCATGCTTTACAGCACTACCTGACAGTGCTCTCTCACATGTGATTACCACATTTATACCAAACAAGTCTAGTCAGCTGGTGACTACAATAACCCAGCATGCTTTACAGCACTACCTGACAGTGCTCTCTCACATATGAGTACCACATTTATACTAAACAAGTCTAGTCAACTGGTGACTACAATACCCAGCATGCTTTACAGCACTACCTGACAGTGCTCTCTCACATGTGATTACCACATTTATACCAAACAAGTCTAGTCAGCTGGTGACTACAATACCCAGTCTGCCTATACAGCACTACCTGACAGTACCCTCTCACATATGAGTACCACATTTATACCAAACAAGTCTAGTCAGCTGGTGACTACAATACCCAGCATGCTTTACAGCACTACCTGACAGTGCTCTCACATGTGAGTACGACATTTATACCAAACAAGTCTAGTCAGCTGGTGACTACAATACCCAGCATGCTTTACAGCACTACCTGTCAGTGCTCTCTCACATGTGAGTACCACATTTATACCAAACAAGTCTAGTCAGCTGGTGACTACAATACCCAGTCTGCCTATACAGCACTACCTGACAGTGCTCTCTCACATGTGATTACCACATTTATACCAAACAAGTCTAGTCAGCTGGTGACTACAATACCCAGCATGCTTTACAGCACTACCTGACAGTGCTCTCTCACATGTGATTACCACATTTATACCAAACAAGTCTAGTCAGCTGGTGACTACAATACCCAGCCTGCCTTTACAGCACTACCTGACAGTGCTCTCTCACATGTGAGTACCACATTTATACTAAACAAGTCTAGTCAGCTGGTGACTACAATCCCCAGCATGCTTTATAGCACTACCTGACAGTGCTCTCTCACATGTGAGTACCACATTTATACTAAACAAGTCTAGTCAGCTGGTGACTACAATACCCAGCATGCTTTACAGCACTACCTGACAGTGCTCTCTCACATGTGAGTACCACATTTATACTAAACAAGTCTAGTCAGCTGGTGACTACAATACCCAGCATGCTTTACAGTACTACCTGACAGTGCTCTCTCACATGTGAGTACCCCATATATACCAAACAAGTCTAGTCAACTGGTGACTACAATACCCAGCCTGCTTTACAGCACTACCTGACAGTGCTCTCTCACATGTGAGTACCACATTTATACTAAACAAGTCTAGTCAACTGGTGACTACAATACCCAGCATGCTTTACAGCACTACCTGACAATGCTCTCTCACATGTGAGTACCACATTTATACTAAACAAGTCTAGTCAGCTGGTGACTACAATACCCAGCCTGCTTTACAGCACTACCTGACAGTGCTCACTCACATGTGAGTACCACATTTATACCAAACAAGTCTAGTCAGCTGGTGACTACAATACCCAGCATGCTTTACAGTACTACCTGACAGTGCTCTCTCACATGCGAGTACCACATTTATACTAAACAAGTCTAGTCAGCTGGTGACTACAATACCCAGCATGCTTTACAGCACTACCTGACAGTGCTCTCTCACATGCGAGTACCACATTTATACTAAACAAGTCTAGTCAGCTGGTGACTACAATAACCCAGCATGCTTTACAGCACTACCTGACAGTGCTCTCTCACATTCAAGTACCACATTTATACTAAACAAGTCTAGTCAGCTGGTGACTACAATACCCAGCATGCTTTACAGCACTACCTGACAGTGCTCTCTCACATGTGAGTACCACATTTATACCAAACAAGTCTAGTCAGCTGGTGACTACAATACCCAGCATGCTTTACAGCACTACCTGACAGTGCTCTCTCACATATGAGTACCACATTTATACTAAACAAGTCTAGTCAGCTGGTGACTACAATACCCAGCATGCTTTACAGCACTACCTGACAGTGCTCTCTCACATGTGAGTACCACATTTATACTAAACAAGTCTAGTCAGCTGGTGACTACAATACCCAGCATGCTTTACAGCACTACCTGACAGTGCTCTCACACATGTGATTACCACATTTATACCAAACAAGTCTAGTCAGCTGGTGACTACAATACCCAGCATGCTTTACAGTACTACCTGACAGTGCTCTCTCACATGCGAGTACCACATTTATACTAAACAAGTCTAGTCAACTGGTGACTACAATACCCAGCATGCTTTACAGCACTACCTGACAATGCTCTCTCACATATGAGTACCACATTTATACTAAACAAGTCTAGTCAGCTGGTGACTACAATACCCAGCATGCTTTACCTCACGCCACTACCTGACAGTGCTTACCGACATGTGAGTACCACATTTATACCTTACATTCTTTCTGTTATTAAGAAGTTTATCTGCACCATTGGGCGGTTTCTTTGTTTTCTATTTACAAAGATCTAAATCATCTATCAATACTCTTGTGTTCACACCCTTGGAGGAGTTTTCTTTGCTCATTCAGCCGGAGACTGAGATTTCCCGCATACTTTATTTGTACTCACAAATAGTGCAATACTTCTGGGAGTATTGACACTGTCACCATGAGGCGCTCTTTTTTTTTTTTCCCACAGAATCTTTCCATGCGAGCCCAATCCGTCAGAAGAGGAGCTGACTTATGGGGGCATATTTATCAAGCTCTGTATGGCGCTTGAGGCCCCTTGTATCCGGCGAGCCTTGTATCAAAAAGTTATAAAGCAGCGGTTTAAAGACCGCGCTCCATAACTTGTCTGCCTGCTCTGAAGCAGCGGACAGAAATCAACCCGATCAAATACGTTCGGGTTGATTAACACCCCCTGCTAGCGGCTATTTGCCGCAAATCTGCAGGGGGCGGCATTGCACCAGCTTTTCACAAGAACTGCTGGTGCAAAGATAAATGCCGACAGTGTATGCTGTCTGTATTTATCAATGGTCAGCGATGTGCAGCGGACATGATACTCTACTTCGTATCATGTCCGCTTGCACATTTTTGAATATGCCCCGTAGACTTTGTCATTAGTATCCTATTCACTGTTCACTATTGATATTTCACTTACATATGAGTGTATCATTTTGCACATTATTTGCACCTATAGAGATATATTGTTATTTTATAATCTTATACTATATTACTATTTTTAGTATATTTTTATATATCTTTACATATATATATCTTTTATTCATATTCCTATAATAATTTATTCACATTATTTATAACCAGTGCCCTCTATTTTTCTTCTCTTTCTTTTTTTGTAAGAGTTTGAATTTATATTTCTGAATCCACTATATAAACCTATTAACCCCTAAACCGCCAACCCTTAACAGAGCAAACAACATAATTAACCTATTAACCCCTAAACCGCCAACCCCCACAATGCAAACAACTAATTAACCTCTAAACCGCCAACTCGCAAAATCACAATGTATCTAATTTTGCTATTAACCCCTAATCCGCTAACCCCCACAACGCAAAGTATTAATCTAATAACTAAGTCCGCTGACCTAACACCCCCTAGTTAACCCCAATTAAATTACAATTTTATAAAATAAAAAAATAATATCTATTAAAAATGATTTAAAAATTACAACAAAAGAAACTATTACAAAAGCATGACATTAAAATAAAAAAATTAATATTATAAAATAAAAAACTAACATTATAAAAAAAACCCCTAACATTATATTAAAGTTAAAAACCTAACATTCTGACGGCATCATAACGAGGCTCCCATTAGAGACTATAAAAGCGCGCTCTTGTGAGCGCAATGCTTCCTTGCAATGCAAACGTAGCATCATTCATTAAAAAATGTGTTTCTTAAATCATAAATCATTCATCTTAGTCAACATAAGTAACAATCAAATCAGAAAGAAGAAAGAAGTGTATAAATGTTACTGCAGTTGTGATCTGGGTTTAGTAGCTTTTTTATGAGGGGCAAACTGAAGTCTAAATAAGGTGACAAGGAGGGGACTATGAGCCTAATCATCAAAAGGTTGCAATCAAAAACTTTAAAACCAGGGACAGTCGATGCAATTAGATAAGAAAATGGTCTGGTCCTGCGAGTGGCAAGCGGTCTCCTACTGATATAATGAGAGCGCTCTGCTGTGTAAGAATGAAGTACACAGGGAGAATATGTTTAAACTTTAATGCAACGCCTAATAGAAATCAAAAGACGCTGTTTTCAGTGCACTGTACCTTAAAATCACTTAATTTCGTATGCTCAGGTTTTCATTCCAGAGTATTTTGATAAAAACTTGCCACCTTTTAATTAGCCAGAAAAATCTCCATCTGCATGGTGGTTATGTTTACAGAATTACGCTGGGATTTGAGAGACTATTTCATATACATGTTCAGCCCATTTTACAATAAAACAACTATTGCGCTTTGTATTTTGTACTTAGAAATATGAATTTTTATGTGATTTTTTGCATCCAGTGGTACCTAAATGACTAATTACGCTGTGCATATTTAATAAGATTTATTCTTGTGTAATCTGAACATAAATTTTATATTTTTGATAAAATATGATTTTTGGTGAACAATTTTGTTACAATTTTTGATGCACCTTAACAAATATTTTCCCTGTGTATTTTTGTGTGAATGGTTCAGTTATTCATTTTGTAAGATTTATAAATTACAGTTTTCATTGTGCGCTTTTGTAATGTCTGCATCTCATCCCATACAAAAATGCAGTGTACCCACCCCTCAACAGACACACTTGAGATCTTCAGCTAGCTGACCCGTAGTGGGGAGCACCCCTAGATCAGTGCCTAGGGACATTACCCCTCCCAAAGGACCAACCGTCACTCTTATGGACCCTACATTCAAAACACGCCATTTCATCTAAAAAGGGGCTAAAAAAACTCAAACCTTTATGAGAACCAGCCTAATGATATAAGTACAAATTTCTATTGGCTAGATTACGAGTTTTGCGTTAACAGGGGTGCGGTGCTAACGAGCAGTTTATGCTCACCGCTCACTTACAGACAGCGCTGGTATTACGGGTTTTTACAAACCCGGCGTTAACCGCAAAAAAGTGAGCGTAAATCAAAATTTTGCTCCCCATCTCACCTCAATACCAGCACTGCTTACGTTAGCGGTGAGCTGGCTGAACGTGCTCGTGCACAATTTCCCCATAGGAATCAATGGGGGGAGAGCCGGCTGAAACAAAACCTAACACCTGCAAAAAAGCAGCGTTTAGCTCTTAACGCAGCCCCATTGATTCCTATGGGGAAATAAAATTTATGTCTACACCTAACACCCTAACATGAACCCCGAGTTTAAACACCCCTAATCTTACATTTATTAACCCCTAATCTGCCGCCCCCGACATTGCCGACACCTACATTATATTATTAACCCCTAATCTGCGCTCCGGACACCGCCCCCACTATAATAAACATATTACCCCTAAACCGCCACACTCCCGCCTCGCAAACATTAGTTAAATATTATTAACCCCTAATCTGCCATCCATAACATCGCTGACACCTACCTACATTTATTAACCCCTAATCTGCCGCACCAATGTCGCCGCAACTATAATAAACATATTAACCCCAAAATCTAAGTCTAACCCTAACCCTAACACCCCCTAACTTAAATATAATTAAAAGAAACCTAAATAAATATAACTATCATTAACTAAATGATTCCTATTTAAAACTAAATAATTACCTATAAATTAAACCCTAAGCTAGCTACAATATAACTAATAGTTACATTGTAGCTAGTTTAGGGTTTATTTTTGTTTTACAGGCAAGTTTGTATTTATTTTAACTAGGTAGAATAGTTACTAAATAGTTATTAACTATTTAATAAACTACCTAGTTAAAATAAATACAAACTTGCCTGTAAAATAAAACCTAACCTAAGTTACAATTACACCTAACACTACACGATAATTAAATTAATTCCCTAAATTAAATAAAATTAAATACAATTAAATAAAATTATCTAAAGTACAAAAAAACCCCACACTAAATTACAGAAAATAATAAACAAATTACAAGATTTTTAAACTAATTACACCTAATCTAATCCCCCTAACAAAATAAAAAATCCCCCCCAAAATAAAAAAAAGCCCTACCCTACACTAAATTACAAATAGCCCTTAAAAGGTCCTTTTGCGGGGCATTGTCCCAAAGTAATCAGCTCTTTTACCTGTAAAAAAAAAATTACAAATCCCCCCCCAACATCAAACCCCACCACCCACACAACCAACCCTACTCTAAAACCCACCCAATCCCCCCTTAAAAAAAAAACTAACACTAACCCCTTGAAGATCACCTTACTGGGAGACGTCTTCACCCAACTGGGCCGAAGTTCTCAGCGAAACCGGGAGAAGTCTTCATCCAAGCCGGGCAAAGTGGTCCTCTAGACGGGCAGAAGTCTTCATCCAGATGGCATTTTCTATCTTCATCCATCCGGCGCGGAGCGGGTCCATCTTCAAGACATCCAGCGCGGAGCATCCTCTTCCATCGAAGTCTTCTTACTAAATGATGGTTCCTTTAAGTGACGTCATCCAAGATAGCTTCCCTTCAATTCCGATTGGCTGATAGAATTCTATCAGCCAATCGGAATTAAGGTAGAAATAATCCTATTGGCTGATGCAATCAGCCAATAGGATTGAAGTTCAATCCTATTGACTGATCCAATCAGCCAATAGGATTGAGCTCGCATTCTATTGACTTCTGCCCGTCTGGAGGGCCACTTCGCCCGGCTTGGATGAAGACTTCTCCCGGCTTCGTTGAGGACTTCGTCCTGGTTGGGTGAAGACGTCTCCCGGTAAGGTGATCTTCAAGGGGTTAGTGTTAGGTTTTTTTAAGGGGGCATTGGGTGGGTTTTAGAGTAGAGTTGGTTGTGTGGGTGGTGGGTTTTAATGTTGGGGGGGAGATTTGTAATTTCTTTTACAGGTAAAAGAGCTGATTACTTTGGGGCAATGCCCTGCAAAAGGCCCATTTAAGGGATATTTCTAATTTAGTGTAGGGTAGGGCTTTTTTATTTTGTTAGGGGGGTTAGATTAGGTGTAATTAGTTTAAAAATCTTGTAATTTGTTTATTATTTTCTATAATTTAGTGTTTGTTTTTTTTCTACTTCAGATAATTTTATTTGATTTTGTATTTAATTTAGGGAATAAATGTAATTATAGTGTAGTGTTAGGTGTTATTGTAACTTAGGTTAGGTTTTATTTTACAGGTTCTTTTGTCTTTATTATAACTAGGTAGTTAGTAAATAGTTAATAACTAGTTAATAACTATTGTACCTAGTTAAAATAAATACAAAGTTGCCTGTAAAATAAATATAAACCCTAAGGCCTAGATTTGGAGTTCGGCGGTAGCCGTGAAAACCAGCGTCAGAGGCTCCTAACGCTGGTTTTAGGCTACCGCCGGTATTTGGAGTCAGTGATTAAAGGGTCTAACGCTCACTTTTCAGCCGCGACTTTTCCATACCGCAGATCCCCTTACGTCATTTGCGTATCCTATCTTTTCAATGGGATCTTTCTAACGCCGGTATTTAGAGTCGTTTCTGAAGTGAGCGTTAGAGCTCTAACGACAAAACTCCAGCCGCCGGAAAATAGCAGGAGTTAAGAGCTTTCTGGGCTAACGCCGGTTCATAAAGCTCTTAACTACTGTACCCTAAAGTACACTAACACCCATAAACTACCTATGTACCCCTAAACCGAGGTCCCCCCACATCGCCGCCACTCGATTTAAATTTTTTAACCCCTAATCTGCCGACCGCCACCTACGTTATACTTATGTACCCCTAATCTGCTGCCCCTAACCCCGCCGACCCCTGTATTACATTTATTAACCCCTAACCTGCCCCCCACAACGTCGCCGCCAGCTACTTACAATAATTAACCCCTAATCTTCCGACCGCAAAGCGCCGCCACCTACGTTATCCTTATGTACCCCTAATCTGCTGCCCCTAACACCGCCGACCCCTATATTATATTTATTAACCCCTAATCTGCCCCCTCAACGTCGCCGACACCTGCCTACACTTATTAACCCCTAATCTGCCGAGCGGACCTGAGCGCTACTATAATAAAGTTATTAACCCCTAATCCGCCTCACTAACCCTATCATAAATAGTATTAACCCCTAATCTGCCCTCCCTAACATCGCCGACACCTACCTTCAATTATTAACCCCTAATCTGACGACCGGAGCTCATCGCTACTATAATAAATGGATTAACCCCTAAAGCTAAGTCTAACCCTAACACTAACACCCCCCTAACTTAAATATAATTTACATCTAACGAAATTAATTAACTCTTATTAAATAACTTATTCCTATTTAAAGCTAAATACTTACCTGTAAAATAAATCCTAATATAGCTACAATATAAATTATAATTATATTATAGCTATTTTAGGATTAATATTTATTTTACAGGCAACTTTGTAATTATTTTAACCAGGTACAATAGCTATTAAATAGTTAAGAACTATTTAATAGTTACCTAGTTAAAATAATAACAAATTTACCTGTAAAATAAATCCTAACCTAAGATATAATTAAACCTAACACTACCCTATCAATAAATTAATTAAATAAACTACCTACAATTACCTACAATTAACCTAACACTACACTATCAATAAATTAATTAAACACAATTCCTACAAATAAATACAATTAAATAAACTAGCTAAAGTACAAAAAATAAAAAAGAACTAAGTTACAAAAAATAAAAAAATATTTACAAACATCAGAAAATTATTACAACAATTTTAAACTAATTACACCTACTCTAAGCCCCCTAATAAAATAACAAAGACCCCCAAAATAAAAAATTCCCTACCCTATTCTAAATTAAAAAAGTTAAAAGCTCTTTTACCTTACCAGCCCTGAACAGGGCCCTTTGCGGGGCATGCCTCAAGAATTTCAGCTCTTTTGCCTGTAAAAAAAACACATACAATACCCCCCCCCAACATTACAACCCACCACCCACATACCCCTAATCTAACCCAAACCCCCCTTAAATAAACCTAACACTAAGCCCCTGAAGATCTTCCTACCTTGTCTTCACCATCCAGGTATCACCGATCCGTCCTGGCTCCAACATCTTCATCCAACCCAAGCGGGGGTTGGCGATCCATCATCCGGTGGCTGAAGAGGTCCAGAAGAGGCTCCAAAGTCTTCCTCCTATCCGGCAAGAAGAGGACATCCGGACCGGCAAACATCTTCTCCAAGCGGCATCTTCGATCTTCTTGCATCCGGTGCGGAGCGGGTCCATCTTGAAGCAGGCGACGCGGATCCATCCTCTTCTTCCGTTGTCTCCCGACGAATGACGGTTCCTTTAAGGGACGTCATCCAAGATGGCGTCCCTTGAATTCCGATTGGCTGATAGGATTCTATCAGCCAATCGGAATTAAGGTAGGAATATTCTGATTAGCTGATAGAATCAGCCAATCAGAATCAAGTTCAATCCGATTGGCTGATCCAATCAGCCAATCAGATTGAGCTCGCATTCTATTGGCTGTTCCGATCAGCCAATAGAATGCGAGCTCAATCTGCTTGGCTGATTGGATCAGCCAAGAGGATTGAACTTGATTCTGATTGGCTGATTCCATCAGCCAATCAGAATATTCCTACCTTAATTCCGATTGGCTGATAGAATCCTATCAGCCAATCGGAATTCAAGGGACGCCATCTTGGATGACGTCCCTTAAAGGAACCGTCATTCGTCGGGAGACAACGGAAGAAGAGGATGGATCCGCGTCGCCTGCTTCAAGATGGACCCGCTCCGCACCGGATGCAAGAAGATCGAAGATGCCACTTGGAGAAGATGTTTGCCGGTCCGGATGTCCTCTTCTTGCCGGATAGGAGGAAGACTTTGGAGCCTCTTCTGGACCTCTTCAGCCACCGGATGATGGATCGCCAACCCCCGCTTGGGTTGGATGAAGATGTTGGAGCCAGGACGGATCGGTGATACCTGGATGGTGAAGACAAGGTAGGAAGATCTTCAGGGGCTTAGTGTTAGGTTTATTTAAGGGGGGTTTGGGTTAGATTAGGGGTATGTGGGTGGTGGGTTGTAATGTTGGGGGGGGGTATTGTATGTGTTTTTTTTACAGGCAAAAGAGCTGAAATTCTTGGGGCATGCCCCGCAAAGGGCCCTGTTCAGGGCTGGTAAGGTAAAAGAGCTTTTAACTTTTTTAATTTAGAATAGGGTAGGGAATTTTTTATTTTGGGGGTCTTTGTTATTTTATTAGGGGGCTTAGAGTAGGTGTAATTAGTTTAAAATTGTTGTAATAATTTTCTGATGTTTGTAAATATTTTTTTATTTTTGTAACTTAGTTCTTTTTTATTTTTTGTACTTTAGCTAGTTTATTTAATTGTATTTATTTGTAGGAATTGTGTTTAATTAATTTATTGATAGTGTAGTGTTAGGTTAATTGTAGGTAATTGTAGGTAGTTTATTTAATTAATTTATTGATAGTATAGTGTTAGGTTTAATTGTAACTTAGATTAGGATTTATTTTACAGGTAAATTTGTTATTATTTTAACTAGGTAACTATTAAATAGCTATTGTACCTGGTTAAAATAATTACAAAGTTGCCTGTAAAATAAATATTAATCCTAAAATAGCTATAATATAATTATAATTTATATTGTAGCTATATTAGGATTTATTTTACAGGTAAGTATTTAGCTTTAAATAGGAATAAGTTATTTAATAAGAGTTAATTAATTTCGTTAGATGTAAATTATATTTAAGTTAGGGGGGTGTTAGTGTTAGGGTTAGACTTAGCTTTAGGGGTTAATCCATTTATTATAGTAGCGATGAGCTCCGGTCGTCAGATTAGGGGTTAATAATTGAAGTTAGGTGTCGGCGATGTTAGGGAGGGCAGATTAGGGGTTAATACTATTTATGATAGGGTTAGTGAGGCGGGTTAGGGGTTAATAACTTTATTATAGTAGCGGTGCGGTCCGCTCGGCAGATTAGGGGTTAATAAGTGTAGGCAGGTGTCGGCGACGTTGTGGGGGGCAGATTAGGGGTTAATAAATATAATATAGGGGTCGGCGGTGTTAGGGGCAGCAGATTAGGGGTACATAGGGATAACGTAGGTTGCGGCGGTTTACGGAGCGGCAGATTAGGGGTTAAAAAAAATATGCAGGGGTCAGCGATAGCGGGAGCGGCAGATTAGGGGTTAATAAGTGTAAGGTTAGGGGTGTTTAGACTCGGGGTACATGTTAGAGTGTTAGGTGCAGACGTAGGAAGTGTTTCCCCATAGGAAACAATGGGGCTGCGTTAGGAGCTGAACGCTGCTTTTTTGCAGGTGTTAGGTTTTTTTTCAGCTCAAACAGCCCCATTGTTTCCTATGGGGATATCGTGCACAAGCACGTTTTTGAGGCTGGCCGCGTCCGTAAGCAACTCTGGTATCGAGAGTTGCATTTGCGGTAAAAATGCTCTACGCTCCTTTTTTGGAGCCTAACGCAGCATTTGTTTGAACTCTCGATACCAGAGTTAAATTTATGGTGCGGCCAGAAAAAAGCCCGCGGATCGTTAACAGCCCTTCTACCGCCAAACTCCAAATCTAGGCCTAAGATAGCTACAATGTAACTATTAGTTATATTGTAGCTAGCTTAGGGTTTATTTTATAGGTAAGTATTTAGTTTTAAATAGGAATAATTTTGGTAATGATAGTAATTTTATTTAGATTTCTTTTAATTATATTTAAGTTAGGGGGTGTTAGGGTTAGGGTTAGACTTAGATTTAGGGGTTAATATGTTTATTATAGTTGTGGCGATGTTGGTGCGGCAGATTAGGGGTTAATAAATGTAGGTAGGTGTCGGCGGTTTAGGGGTTCATATATTTATTATAGTGGCAGCGATGTCCGGAGCGGCAGATTAGGGGTTAAAAATTAAATTTTAGTGTTTGCGATGTGGGAGGGCCTCGGTTTAGGGGTTAATAGGTTTATGGGTGTTAGTGTACTTTTTAGCACTTTGGTTAAGAGTTTTATGCTACGGCGTTGTAGTGTAAAACGCTTAACTACTGACTTTAAAATGCGGTACCAGTCTTGACAGGAGAGGGTCTACCGCTCACTTTTTGGAAGACTCGTAATACCGGCACAACATATATTGAAAAAATAGGATACGCAATTGATGTAAGTGGATTTGCGGTATTTCCAAGTCTGGTCAAAAAAGTGAGCGGTACACCTGTACCTGCAAGACTCATATTACCAGCGGGTGTTAAAAAGCAGCGTTGGGATCGGCCAACGCTGCTTTTTAAGCCTGACGCAAAACTTGTTATCTAGCCGTATGTGTTTCTTTGCACACCAATTGGTACTTAAATTACTATTTACGCTGTGCATATTTAATACGATTTATTCCTGTGTAATTTAAATACAAATTTATATTTTTGATAAAATACGATTTTCGGTGAACAGTTTCGTTATAATTTTTGATGCACCTTAACAATACAATTTTTTCCAGTCTTTTTTTGTGTGTGAATGTTTCAGTTATTCATTTTCTATGATGTTTAAATGAAGGATTTTATTGTACACTTATGTAATGTCCGCATCTATACGCCCCATACTGAGACACCCTGTTTTCAGGATAAAAAGTGACTTTAGATCATTCCACCAGCGAAATAGAAGTACATGCAGCATTCTTATAGAATTGCACCAGCCCAGAGACCTTATCATTGGGCCCTATAACGTGTTCTATGTTAGGAATTCAGTGCACATTAAATTAAGGAAACCATTTTTTTATATGTAGGACCCTTCACTAACAGCAGGATTGGTTAAGCACCTCATTGAATTTTACTCACTTTTATCCTAAAGATAGGGCATCAAAATAAAATTAGATCATAATCTTATTTCAGTTAAACAATTATTAATTAGATATTAATTAATTAAATTTGGCAGTATATATTACTCATGTACAAAATGTGACACCAATACACAATTACACTGATGTAAAACATGGTGGACTTGGTGTGATCTGTTGGCAGTAGTTTGGTGCTGTATGTAGTTTATAGATTTATTGTCACCACCCAATAATAAATATATAATTATTTAAGAGGGCTGATGACAATAGAACGCTGCTTGACCGCCCAGAGACTCTCATTGTATTCAGGCATTATATGAGTTGGCTTTGATACTCTAATTTATAGATCATTTTAAAGAGAATTATTCCAAACCAGGTCATGTGGGGCTAATATACTACAAACAGATGCCAGATCACAGCTGCTCACTGACCAGACCATGAAGGGAAACACTAACACCTAACGGAAGTCATAAATGAGAGTGAAGGTCATGACCTGCAAGGTCATTATAGTCCTGTAAGGTCAACATCCGAAGTCTGTTAGCAAAGACCCCAAAACCCAACACAGCAGACAGCGGAAATGGAGGAATTAGTGAAACATAAACACTGAAGGTCCTCAGCAGGAGAATGGGACTTCCTCTAGCTCTGGGGTTAAGCACACAGGTCAGAGGTCAAAACCTTGATGATTCCCAGAATACTATGTGCACAGCTGGATGCTGTCTTGTATCAGACACTAGTAATGTGTCAGAGGTGCAGGTATCCGATGATAAACTCCCAGGATACGTTTAAGAGTTTGTGCTACATAATCAGTTGGTTTAGCATCCAGTGAGACTGCAGAATCATTTAACTAAAATACTCTGGTATACAAGATTCCTTATTCAAACAGCATAAGTCCCCTGCTGCAGTGGAAATGTTTAATCAGACACAAGCCCCCTGTATTGTGCACATAGGAAAGAGTCAGTTCCATCTAAGGCATCATGGGAAAAGAGGTATCTGCTGAACTTGGAACTTGCTGTTTCTACAAGACTCGTATAGCAAGGTGACACAGCCACTAATATGTGATGGGTATCACAGTCTGCAGTTGGGTGGGAGTTTGTCTGTGGAGCCCTATAGTTTATGTTTAATAATGATAACACATATTTATTAATCTATTCTAAACACTGACATCTCTCATACACAGTATTTAAATCATAGTGAAACACTTTTTATAACTTTATAGCTTTTATACACACCTTGATTTTTCGAGTGCAGCAAAGTTTCTCTTTAGAAATCATCCCATTTCGGTCTATTTTACTAGCGTCATTTTGCATTTTTTTTTATATGTTTTCTTTTGCTCAATTTATATTTTTACAAATATGGAAATAAAAATACTGTATGTGCAGAAGTAAAATCTGATTATCTGAAGGGTTTTCCGTAATTTGAGTATATGAAATATAAACATGAGAGTTAATTGCACACGTGATAAATAGATATCATTGACTAAATGATCGCTGCTGCATACAGACACCTACAGTAATTGTCACTGTTAATTAGTCAGCACATTCTGTTGTAGGTTTTGTAAAGCTCAGCACAAAGTCTTTTCTTACGCCTAGATTTAGAGTTCTGCGTTAGCCGTCAAAACCAGCGTTAGGGGGTCCTAACGCTGGTTTTGGGCTACCGCTGGTATTTAGAGTCAGTCAGGAAAGGGTCTAACGCTCACTTTGCAGCCGCGACTTTTCCATACTGCAGATCCCCCTACACCATTTGCGTATCCTATCTTTTCAATGGGATCTTTCTAACGCCGGTATTTAGAGTCGTGGCTGAAGTGAGCGTTAGAAATCTAACGACAAGACTCCAGCCGCAGCAAAAAGCCAGGAGTTAAGAGCTTTCTGGGCTAACGCCGGTTCATAAAGCTCTTAACTACTGTGCTCTAAAGTACACTAACACCCATAAACTACCTATGTACCCCTAAACCAAGGCCCCCCCACATTGCCGCCACTCTAATAAATTTTTTAACCCCTAATCTGCCGACTGCACACCGCCGCAACCTACATTATCCCTATGTACCCCTAATCTGCTGCCCCTAACACCGCCGACCCCTATATTATATTTATTAACCCCTAATCTGCAGCCCCCAACGTCGCCTCCACCTACCTAAAATTATTAACCCCTAATCTGCCGACCGGACCTCACCGCTACTATAATAAATGTATTAACTCCTAATCCGCCTCACTCCCACCTCAATAACCCTATAATAAATAGTATTAACCCCTAATCTGCCCTCCCTAACATAGCTGAAACCTAACTTCAAGTATTAACCCCTAATCTGCCGACCGGACCTCACCGCTACTCTAATAAATTTATTAACCCCTAAAGCTAAGTCTAACCCTAACACTAACACCCCCCTAAGTTAAATATAATTTTTATCTAACGAAATAAATTATTTCTTATTAAATAAATTATTCCTATTTAAAGCTAAATACTTACCTGTAAAATAAACCCTAATATAGCTACAATATAAATTATAATTATATTGTAGCTATTTTAGGATTAATATTTATTTTACAGGCAACTTTTTATTTATTTTAACCAGGTACAATAGCTATTAAATAGTTAATAACTATTTAATAGCTACCTAGTTAAAATAATTACAAAATTACCTGTAAAATAAATCCTAACCTAAGTTACAATTAAACCTTACACTACACTATCAATAAATTAATTAAATAAAATACCTACAATTATCTACAATTAAACCTAACACTACACTATCAATAAATTAATTACATACAAATACCTACAAATAAATACAAATAAATACACTAACTAAAGTATAAAAAATAAAAAAGAACTAAGTTACAAAAAATAAAAAAATAATTTACAAACATTATAAAAATATTACAACAATTTTAAGCTAATTACACCTACTCTAAGCCCCCTAATAAAATAACAAAGCCCCCCAAAATAAAAAAAATGCCCTACCCTATTCTAAAATAAAAATAGAAAAGCTCTTTTACCTTACCAGCCCTTAAAAGGGCCTTTTGCGGGGCATGCCCCAAAGAATTCTGCTCTTTTGCCTGTAAAAAAAACATACAATACCCCCCCAACATTACAACCCACCACCCACATACCCCTAAGCTAACCCAAACCCCCCTTAAATAAACCTAACACTAAGCCCCTGAAAATCTCCCTACCTTATCTTCACCATGCCGGGTATCACCGATCCGTCCAGAGGAGGCTCCGAAATCTTCATCCAAGCCCAAGCGGGGGCTGAAGAGGTCCATCATTGGGCTGAAGAGGTCCATCATCGGGCTGAAGAGGTCCATCATGGGTTGTAATGTTAAGGGGGGGATATTGTATGTTTTTTTACAGGCAAAAGAGCAGAATTCTTTGGGGCATGCCCCGCAAAAGGCCCTTTTAAGGGCTGGTAAGGTAAAAGAGCTTTTCTATTTTTATTTTAGAATAGGGTAGGGCATTTTTTTATTTTGGGGGGCTTTGTTATTTTATTAGGGGGCTTAGAGTAGGTGTAATTAGCTTAAAATTGTTGTAATATTTTTATAATGTTTGTAAATTATTTTTTTATTTTTTGTAACTTAGTTCTTTTTTTATTTTTTGTACTTTAGTTAGTTTATTTAATTGTATTTATTTGTAGGTATTTGTATGTAATTAATTTATTGATAGTGTAGTGTTAGGTTTAATTGTAGATAATTGTAGATATTTTATTTTATTAATTTATTGATAGTGTAGTGTTAGGTTTAATTGTAACTTAGGTTAGGATTTATTTTACAGGTTATTTTGTATTTATTTTAACTAGGTAGCTATTAAATAGTTATTAACTATTTAATAGCTATTGTACCTGGTTAAAATAAATACAAAGTTACCTGTAAAATAAACATAAATCCTAAAATAGCTACAATATAATTATAATTTATATTGTAGCTATATTAGGATTTATTTTACAGGTAAGTATTTAGCTTTAAATAGGAATAATTTATTTAATAAGAGTTAATTTATTTCGTTAGATAAAAATTATATTTAACTTAGGGGGGTGTTAGTGTTAGGGTTAGACTTAGCTTTAGGGGTTAATACATTTATTAGAGTAGCGGCGAGGTCCGGTCGGCAGATTAGGGGTTAATACTTGAAGTTAGGTGTCGGTGATGTTAGGGAGGGCAGATTAGGGGTTAATACTATTTATTATAGGGTTATTGAGGCGGGAGTGAGGCGGATTAGGGGTTAATAACTTTATTATAGTAGCGGTGAGGTCCGGTCGGCAGATTATGGGTTAATAATTGTAGGTAGGTGGAGGCGACGTTGGGGGCGGCAGATTAGGGGTTAATAAATATAAAATAGGGGTCGGCGGTGTTAGGGGCAGCAGATTAGGGGTACATAGGGATAACGTAGGTTGCGGCGGTGTACGGAGTGGCAGATTAGGGGTTAATAATAATATGCAGGGGTCAGCGATAGCAGGGGCGGCAGATTAGGGGTTAATAAGTGTAATATTAGGGGTGTTTAGACTCGGTGTACATGTTAGGGTGTTAGGTGCAGACTTAGGAAGTGTTTCCCCATAGGAAACAATGGGGCTGCGTTAGGAGATGAACGCTGCTTTTTTGCAGGTGTTAGGTTTTTTTCAAGCTCAAACGGCCCCATTGTTTCCTATGGGGGAATCGTGCACGAGCACGTTTTTTAAGCTGGCCGCGTCCGTATGCACCGCTGGTATTTAGAGTTGTCGTTGCGGTAAATTATGCTCTACGCTCCCTTTTTGGAGCCTAACGCAGCCCTTCTGTGAACTCTAAATACCAGCGTTATTTAAAAGGTGCGGGGGAAAAAATACACGCGTAGCTAACGCACCCCTTTGGCCGCAGAACTCTAAATCTAGCGGTTACAGTTTTGTTTTGCTGAGTCCAGATGTAAGAAAACTACCAGTCACAAACAATGACATTTATATTTGTGTAACCGACATTCACATCAGGAAGCGGCTGGTGATTGGTAGTGATGTCGCAAACTTAAAATTTTCCATTCGCGAACGGCGAACGCAAACTTCCGCAAATGTTCGCGAACGGGTGAACCGGGCGAACCGCCATTGACTTCAATAGGCAGGCGAATTTTAAAACCCACAGGGACTCTTTCTGGCCACAATAGTGATGAAAAAGTTGTTTCAAGGGGACTAACACCTGGACTGTGGCATGCCGGAGGGGGATCCATGACAAAACTCCCATGGAAAATTACATAGTTGATGCAGAGTCTGGTTTTAATCCATAAAGGGCATAAATCACCTAACATTCCTAAATTGTTTGGAATAACGTGCTTTAAAACATCAGGTATGATGACCAAACTCCCCATTTAACGCACCGCAAACAACCACAAACAGTCCATTTGCACAACCGCAAACTCCCCATTTGTACAAGGTTGGATACCAAGCTAGCCATGTCCCGTTCCTTGTCCTCACTGATGTCATTGAAGGTCTCTTCCTCCACCCAGCCACGTACAACACCAAGGGTCCCGGAAAGGTGACAACAAGCCCCCTGGGACGCCTGCTGTGTTTGGTCTTCCACCTCCTCAAAGCCACCTCCCTCCTCTGACTCCTCTTCTTCAGACTCCTCTCTCTGCGTTGCCTCTCTCTGCGTTGTTATAAGGTGAGTTAAGTAGTACTATTCCTATCAATTTAATCCCTGTTCCGTCCCCTATCAGGGGATGTGTATATGGCATGGATTTTAGGAACCGGGAGATGGAAAAAGATGCTTGGTCGGTCCTCCTACTTCAAATTTGGGGCACTGTGCGTGCAATCGTGGCCGGACTTTTAGCCGACGGACATTTGGCAGACGGACATTTGGCCGACGGACATTTGGCCGAAACACAAGTGGCTGTAAGATAACAGTCCGGCCACAAGATAGATAGATTTGATAGATAGATACATAGATTAGATAGATCAATAGATGCAATAGATACATTTGATAGATACGATAGATAGATAGATAGATTTGATAGATAAATAGATAGATTTGATAGATAGATAATTTCCCAGACAGAGAATTACAAGACGTGCGGTCTGCGACTCATGGTAAGGTTCCCAGAGGCAGTTGCAGCGCCAGGGGACGTGTATATGGCATGGATTTTAGGAACCGGGAGATGGAAAAAGATGCTTGGTCGGTCCTCCTACTTCAAATTTGGGGCACTGCGCGTGCAATCATGGCCGGACTTTTAGCCGACGGACATTTGGCAGACGGACATTTGGTCAACGGACATTTGGCCGAAACACAAGTGGCTGTCAGATAACAGTCTGGCCATGAGATTGATAGATTTTATAGATAGATAGATACATAGATTAGATAGATAGATCAATAGATGCAATAGATACATTTGATAGATACGATAGATAGATAGATAGATTTGATAGATAAATAGATAGATTTGATAGATAGATAATTTCCCAGACAGAGAATTACAAGACGTGCGGCCTGGGGCCCATGGTAAGGTTCCCAGAGGCAGTTGCGGCGCCAGGGGACGTGTATATGGCATGGATTTTAGGAACCGGGAGATGGAAAAAGATGCTTGGTCGGTCCTCCTACTTCAAATTTGGGGCACTGCACGTGCAATCTACTGTGCCACCAGATATGAGTGGTGCATTAAGTAGTACTATTCTTATCAGTTTAATCCCTGTTACGTTCCCTATCAGGGGACGTGTATATGGCATGGATTTTAGGAACCGGGAGATGGAAAAAATGCTTGGTCGGTCCAACTATTTCAAATTTGGGGCACTGCGCGTGCAACTGTGGCCGGACTTTTAGCCGACGGACATTTGGCAGACGGACATTTGGTCAATGGACATTTGGCCGAAACACAAGTGGCTGTCAGATAACAGTCCGGCCACGAGATAGATAGATTTGATAGATAGATACATAGATTAGATAGATAGATGAATAGATGCAATAGATACATTTGATAGATACGATAGATAGATTTGATAGATAAATAGATAGATTTGATAGATAGATAATTTCCCAGACAGAGAATTACAAGACGTGCAGTCTGGGACCCATGGTAAGGTTCCCAGAGGCAGTTGCGGTGCCAGGGGACGTGTATATGGCATGGATTTTAGGAACCGGGAGATGGAAATAGATGCTTGGTCGGTCCTCCTACTTCAAATTTGGGGCACTGCGCGTGCAATCTACTTTGCTACCAGATATGAGTGGTGTGTTAAGTAGTACTATTCTTATCAGCGTAATCCCTGTTACGTTCCCTATCAGGGGACGTGTATATGGCATGGATTTTAGGAACCGGGAGATGGAAAAAGATGCTTGGTCGGTCCTCCTATTTCAAATTTGGGGCACTGCGCGTGCAATTGTGGCCGGACTTTTAGCCGACGGACATTTGGCAGACGGACATTTGGTCAACGGACATTTGGCCGAAACACAAGTGGCTGTCAGATAACAGTCCGGCCACGAGATAGATAGATTTGATAGATAGATACATAGATTAGATAGATAGATCAATAGATGCAATAGATACATTTGATAGATACGATAGATAGATTTGATAGATAAATAGATAGATTTGATAGATAGATAATTTCCCAGACAGAGAATTACAAGACGTGCGGTCTGTGACCCATGGTAAGGTTCCCAGAGGCAGTTGCGGTGCCAGGGGACGTGTATATGGCATGGATTTTAGGAACCGGGAGATGGAAATAGATGCTTGGTCGGTCCTCCTACTTCAAATTTGGGGCACTGCGTGTGCAATCTACTTTGCTACCAGATATGAGTGGTGTGTTAAGTAGTACTATTCTTATCAGCGTAATCCCTGTTACGTCCCCTATCAGGGGACGTGTATATGGCATGGATTTTAGGAACCGGGAGATGGAAAAAGATAGTGTTACACAACTAGGAGTGATAGTTGCACTACAATTAGCTGAAGGTATATCTACAAGTATAATATATATATATATATATATATATATATATAGAAAATGAAAAGTTGAAAGCACTCACTGGACTGTAGACAACAATGTAAATCAAATATACTTTATTGTGACGTTTCGGGACCAACAGCGTCCCTTCCTCTGACAAGCAACAAGTGGAAAAAAACAAACATTTAAAGGCCCATAAACCACTCCCCTCGGTGACCTACCAATCAAAATGTGCCGTGTGCAAAAGCAAATGAGCCGTGTGCAAAACCGGCATTAATCTCTGTGATTAGATTCAAATACCTACTAACATAGTGAAAAGTATACATGGAACTATAAATATATGAATACAAATATATCTCTATGTGTGTGTGGTGCTAATGTGTCAAGAACTGTATCCGATCATATACATGCTCAATACTATCCGTGGTGCACTAATACTAATAAAAAGGACAACAAAAACCTGATAGGTGGAGATCACACCCCCCCGCTGTGTGATAGGCTTGACAAATTCGTCTAACAAAACCCCGCCTCCAACAACATCACAGGCCAACTAAGTGAGCAAAAGATGTCAACAAATGACCTGATTGGCTACACAAGCACGTCCTCTGTGATGCATGGGGGCGTATTATCTAACAAACTAACTGTCCATAGCGTTGCTGAAACCGCTGATCCGAGGGTTGCCATGGCTACCACAACAAACAGATCCCCCTGCTACGTAACAAAACATCCACAATATCCCTTCATGCCTCCAAATGTCAGCACTTAAGGTCCCATTCAGACCGCAACCATAGGGCATCAAAACGGCTTTATTCACTTATCAAACCGCACGCCGCGATCGCCATTATCTGATATCGCGGTTGCTATGGCAACATATATACAAAACTCCAACCACGATTGTGGCTGCACATTGTTCCAAGTGTGGAAACGATAGCGTACTGGGGGCCACTCACCATAAAAAGGATGGCTATGCCAATCGCCAAATGTCAGTATGTCCACCTATGAACAGGGAGAAGAAGAAGAAAAAACTTTTTTATTAATAATAAATGCATGCGCTCAGGTCAATCAGACAGCAAACCTGTCCTCTAATATATGGAATCTTGCCCAATATTACTATTGTTAAGTAGCATGGCCTGAATACAAATCTATTTCCTAAATCCACATCAAAGACAAAAAAAACAACAAATACCAATGTCAAAATTTTTAAAGAAAAACAAAGACGGAGTGTAACTAGATCCTACCAAGCATCAGCCCAAAAGTGCTTGCCGCCAGATCACACCATCCAAGACATCACACATAAAAAACAATAATAAAAATTAAAAATGACCCAGTAATTCTACTTAGTTGTGTGGTGTGAAAACCGTGCTATTAGCAAACTAAGTCTCAAATATAACCACCAAAACAAAACACCCTCTACGGGATAATCAAGGTTGAACCTACCCCCATAGGGGGACTTTGTCCCAAACGGTCAACCCCATATCCATAAGAACAAACCACAAATCTTAAACAATATAAGAAAATATAAAAAAATATAAAAATATAAAAATTGTATGAATATAACCCTATATATCAAAAACTGACCAAAAAAGAAAAACAACCAGACATCACCATATACGAATCCCATAATTTTAATGACCTATAGTGACCAGGTGTCCAAAATAGTAAAGACAAAGCACCGTCCCATAACAACAACAAAAACTATTATCAAATCAATTGAGCATGTATAGAAGGCATACCAGTCACTAGGAATACCCAAAACATGGAAATGTGACAGGTGTAAAGAAACAAGATTAAAAACAAATAAAAACATAGCACACCTCATATATTTACATATTCAAAGCTAGATACCTAGAGAGTAGAAATCATGGAACACCATATCTGGTAAAATTAGGTAAAGTAATATAAACCTAAAAAGAAAATGGATATAACTCAAGAGTGGGAAGTAGACTCTCATTAATTGCGCTACATACAGTATCGCTTGCCCTCTTGGGCATAGAATCAATGGATCAATGGACTCTCACAACTCATGCTACTTATAGAAAGTTCTGCCACCCCGTCTGTATATTTAAGCCTCTCGGGGCCAATGTGCACAATTCATGAATCCAGCGTGCTTCTTTTCTAAGAAGTATCTTGGCTCGGTTCCCTCCTCTCCGTAGGACTGGCACATGATCAATAATTCTGAAGCGTAAGTCGCTCACAGTATGTCCTGCTTCAAGGAAGTGGCGGGCCACCGGATGTTCTGCCTTTCCTGTGTTTATTGCCGATCTGATGCTGGAGCGGTGATTCGCCATCCTCACTCTGGCGTCGTCAGTCGTCTTGCCAGTATAAAATTTCCCACAGGGGCAATTAAGTAAATATACGATAAATTGGGTTGTGCATGTCAGGAAGTATTTAATCTGATATCTTTTACGACAGTCAGGATGTTGAAATGTCGTGCCAGTGTGCATGCTGTTGCAAGTTACACAACTAATGCATTTATAGCATCCAAATTTTCTCTTCAGCCAGGTTTGTTTCTCATTTTTCAAAGGGATGTCAGTCTTAGCACGGTTTTCACACCACACAACTAAGTAGAATTACTGGGTCATTTTTAATTTTTATTATTGTTTTTTATGTGTGATGTCTTGGATGGTGTGATCTGGCGGCAAGCACTTTTGGGCTGATGCTTGGTAGGATCTAGTTACACTCCGTCTTTGTTTTTCTTTAAAACCGCGATATCAGATAATGGCGATCGCGGCGTGCGGTTTGATAAGTGAATAAAGCCGTTTTGATGCCCTCTGGTTGCGGTCTGAATGGGACCTTAAGTGCTGACATTTGGAGGCATGAAGGGATATTGTGGATGTTTTGTTACGTAGCAGGGGGATCTGTTTGTTGTGGTAGCCATGGCAACCCTCGGATCAGCGGTTTCAGCAACGCTATGGACAGTTAGTTTGTTAGATAATACGCCCCCATGCATCACAGAGGACATGCTTGTGTAGCCAATCAGGTCATTTGTTGACATCTTTTGCTCACTTAGTTGGCCTGTGATGTTGTTGGAGGCGGGGTTTTGTTAGACGAATTTGTCAAGCCCATCACACAGCGGGGGTGTGTGATCTCCACCTATCAGGTTTTTGTTGTCCTTTTTATTAGTATTAGTGCACCACGGATAGTATTGAGCATGTATATGATCGGATACAGTTCTTGACACATTAGCACCACACACACATAGAGATATATTTGTATTCATATATTTATAGTTCCATGTATACTTTTCACTATGTTAGTAGGTATTTGAATCTAATCACAGAGATTAATGCCGGTTTTGCACACGGCTCATTTGCTTTTGCACACGGCACATTTTGATTGGTAGGTCACCGAGGGGAGTGGTTTATGGGCCTTTAAATGTTTGTTTTTTTCCACTTGTTGCTTGTCAGAGGAAGGGACGCTGTTGGTCCCGAAACGTCACAATAAAGTATATTTGATTTACATTGTTGTCTACAGTCCAGTGAGTGCTTTCAACTTTTCATTTTCTACATACCTGGCTACAGCACCCTGGCAAGTTGCGGTCTGTTGGTGAGAGTGCATATACTACAAACAAACTTTTATATATATATATATATATATATATATATATATATATATATATATATATATATATATATATATATATATATAGAGAGAGAGAGAGAGAGAGAGAGAGAGAGAGAGAGAGAGAGAGAGAGGTGTGTCCTAATATGTAGTGTGACAAAGAATTATCTAAGCATGTGAAGTACTTTCGATAGTGTCAAGGATTATGTTCACCTATGTGTTTATACTATTTATAATATTTAAATTGTGTTATACAACACGGTGTGGAGACCTCTAAAATATAGTAACTAAGGGTGTGAATTACTATCACTGGGGTCAAAGGATGTGTTCACCTATATATTTATAATAGTGTTATATAATACGGTGTTGAGAACTCTTAAAAAAAGAAAAAGAAGAAATAGCCACTGTGGGTAGGTATATATACTTTATAAAAATAGGAAACAAATATAAAAACGATCTTGAGATCTAATTTTAAAACATCATATTAAAGGGTCTCCCAATTAGTCTCCCAATTAGTAGGCAAGAGAAGATCACATAAAACCATATATTCAAAGTGTAAAATCAAGTTAGCTCATATATATAAGATCCAACGAATGCATTTGATAGCAATCTAAATAGCGTTTAAACAAGCTGCCCCATACATAAATTTAAAAAACGTATAAGTATAGTTCAATATGGTATCCGTGTACCCAGCTTATTGACAAATTGGCAGTTCAAAAGCTTGTGAGCGTTTCACAAAAATATACACAGGTAGGAATAATTTTTTCTTTTTCCTTAGAACGATGTTAACTTCAGATAACACAGGTTACCTTACATTTATATTCCAAGTAGAACCGGTTACCTTATTTTCCTTAGAGCCGTTCACAGCATCCGTCTCCCCTTCTTACCTAGTGACTTAGCAGCGCCGCATGTGTCTTGGCGTCTGACGTCACGACCTGGTTTCTCGGGTGGGATTGGCTGGAAGTTTTGAGTGGTAGGTAACTTCTTTAGATAACAGAGGATGGCAAAAAATTCTTCGTTAGAAATATAAAAGATGTTAATAATGTTAGCAGATCCTGCACTTAGTGCTAAGCGCACGCAGGAGAGGAGAAAGTTCCAATTTGTTTAGAATAGACAACCCGGGTTGTTGCAGTTTTGAAACTGTTTCCACTTAGTAACAAAGGTCTTATTGTGTATTATCTCACACAAGTTAGGGTCAGCAGTCACAAGTAGTGATGTCGCGAACCTAAAATTTTCGGTTCACGAACGGCGCACTCGAACTTCCGGTATTGTTCACGAACCCGCGAACCGCGCAAACCGCCATTGAATTCAATAGGCAGGCGAACTTTAAAACCTACAAGGACTCTTTCTGGCCACAATAGTGATGGAAAAGTTGTTTCAAGGGTACTAACACCTGGACTGTCGCATGCTGGAGGGGGATCCCTGGCAAAACTCCCATGGAAAATTACATAGTTTATGCAGAGTCTGCTTTTAAGCCATAATGGGTCTAAATCAACTAACTTTCCCAAAGTGGCTGTCTCAAAACATCCCGGACAGAAGATAGATTTATAGATAGGATAGATAGATAGATAGATAGATAGATAGATAGATAGATAGATAGATATACATAGATTGATAGTTAGATAGAATCGATAGAAGAGAAATAGATAGATTTGTTAGATATATAATTACCCTAATAAAGTCTAATAATTAAACAATCAAATATTTTTTAATTTTAATTAGTAACTATACTGTGACAACAATTAGGATTGGTGTAAATAGTTGGCAAGACAGCCTGGCACAAAAGGCTGGCAGGCAGGAGGTAAATGCAATTCAAGGACACTAGGAAACTGAATATTTGCAGTCCAAAAAATTATGATTTTTATTTTTTTATATACTGTTACAAGAATTATGATTGGTGCCACTAATTGGCTAGTTGGGCCTGGCACACAGGCTGGCAGATATGAGTCGTGGATGGTAGGTAGGGCAGCAATTTAACACAGTATGCTGTGTAAGTGACAAAAACACAGGCCTGATAGAAAATTAAGTTAGATTACACTAGCAAAATATTTTAAAATTTTAGATTTTAATATTAAAATAATGTTAGGAAGTGCAATGCACATATGAGTGGTCGCACTGGCTGGCTGCTACGTAGGGCAGCAATTAACAACAGTATGCTTTGTAAGTCAGATACACACAGAAAATACTATTAGATTACACTAGAAAAATGATTTAAATTATTTTTTTGGGGGGGGATTAAAAAAAGGTTAAACACATATGAGTCGTGACTCATAGACTAGGGAGGGCAGCAAGTAAACACAGTAGGCTCTGTATGTCAGCAAAACACACAGGCCTGATAGAAAATTATATTAGATTACACTATCAAACAAATTTAAAAATTTATTTTTTTAAATTTAAATTAAGGTGAAGAAGATATGAGTGCTGGGTGGATGCCTGGCACAGACCAATTAACCAAAAGACTGAAAAAAAATGAGGTATATTAATGCTGAGTGAGCCTGACAGACACAGGCCTGATAGTAAATGCAATTAGATTACACTAGCAAATTTTTTTTTTTTTTTTTATTTAAAATAATGTTATAAACGGATATTAACACTGGTGGCTGGCACAGAGCAATGAACCAGAGTATATGCTGTGTGACACAGGCCTGATAGAAAATGAAATTAGATTACACTAGCAAAATGATTTAAAAGTTTTTTTTTTAATTTAAAATAATGTTATAAGCGGATATGACCACTGGTGGCTGGCACAGAGCAATGAACCAGAGTATATGCTGTGTGACACAGGCCTGATAGAAAATGAAAAAAAATTACACTAGCAAAATAATTAAATTTTTTGGTTAGTTAAATTTAAACTAATGTTGTTAGGGAGATATCAGTGGCAGTAATCACAGCAGCATATGCTGTGAGCCTTAAACACACAGCCTGAAAGCCAGGCAAATGCTAATAAAAAAAAAAACGGGAAAAAAAAAACCGGCACGAAATATAGCCCTAAAAAGGGCTTTTTGGGGTGCTGTGCTTGCAGCAGAGATGAGTGGAGTCCTTATGGACTGTAAATACACTAGCCTAGCTATGTTTTTCCTATTAATGTCAGGAGCAAAAACACAACACGTCCTCTCATTAAGAAAGCAAGGTCGTTATGAGTCTAAAATGGCGGATTCCGAGTAGCTGGGAGGGTCTGTGAGGGAGTGTCTGATGTTGATTGGCTCTAATGTGTCAGACGGCTGTGACATAAAGGGTCAAAGTTTCCTCAGTGATTACACATAGGGGCGGATCGAACATCGCCATGTGTTCGCCCACAAACGCGAACGCGAACAAGCTATGTTCGCTGTGAACCGTTCGCGGGCGAACAGTTCGGGACATCACTAGTCACAAGGTCGACGCGTTTCGCTCAGAAGAGCTTTATCATGATCCTGGTGACTGTTGTAATGTTTTATTTAAAGGTGTTAGTCGTTTCTGATTGGTTCCTCGTTGGTTGCAGTCATTTAAGGTGGAATTATTGTATTATAACTCTTTGTCCAAGGTGTGTTCAGAATTTAAGGTGGAAATTTGCATAGGGCAGCTCTAGATAGTCTGTTTTCATAATTTATAAACCTTTATAATACATTTAACATTCATTAAAATTTAATGTACAACTAGAGAGAATTATTATCCATGTTTGGAACTTATCATGTTAAAGTTTTGGTATAGTACTAGTCATAGATTCAATATGTTTGGAACTGTTAGAGCAAGAGGATTAATATAACTTATTAATGTGGCTTTATTCAAAAAGAAAAGGTGACAGATCCATCTCTGAATTGAGCCCATTTGGGTATAGTGTTTTGTATTTGTAGATTAGTTCGGCCTCTTTAATTAACAATCTTTTCTCTATATCACCACCCCTCCAATTATTTTTCACTTTTTGTATTCCCCAGTAAGAAAGGTCTTTGGTGTTTCCCTTATGAACAGATTTAAAATGTTTGTATAAATGTGTATCCTCAGAGCCTCGTTCTATCTGGCAAAGGTGTTCTCTTATTCTGTCTCTGACCATTCTTTTGGTCTCTCCAAAATAGAAGAGATCACAGGAACATTTGTGAATATAAATAATATTTTTGTGAGTGCACCTTATTATGTCCCTAATATTAAATAGTTTGTCTGAATTATTTATTTGTATACTTTTCAACTTTTTGCTATGTGTACAGGCTTTACAGGTATAGAATGGAAAGAAGCCACTGATATTTTTTACCTGTCAGATCCTTTTGGTTCCTATAGCTTTGTTTTGTTTTTTTTTAATTCACTGGGAGATAGTATAGTTTTTAGATTTGTTGCTTTTCTAAAGACAAATTTTGGTCGTTACATAATACTTTTGCCTAAAATATTATCTTCCCTTATTAAGTGCCAGTGTTTTTTTATAATACCTTTAATTATATTATGGTCGGCATGGTAGTTGGTAATAAATGGTATTTCAATTAGGTCTTTATTATCTTTTTCTTTTTCTTTAGCTTTATAGGTTAAAAGGGACTCTCAGTATTTTTTGCCCTATCAGTAGCTTTATCTGTGATGTCTTTGTTGTACCCTCTGGCATGAAATCTTTCTGCTAGAATTTAAGATTGTTGTTCAAAATCTACTGGTCTTGAATAGTGATGTCCCGAACTGTTCGCCCGCGAACGGTTCACAACGAACATAGCTTGTTCGCGTTCGATCCGCCCCTATGTGTCATCATTGTGGAAACTTTGACCCTTTATGTCACAGTCGCCTGACACATTAGAGCCAATCAACATCAGACACTCCCTCACAGACACTCCCAGCTACTCGGAATCCGCCATTTTATACTCATAACGACCTTGCTTTCTTAATGAGAGGACGTGTTGTGTTTTTGCTCCTGACATTAATAGGAAAAACATAGCTAGGCTAGTGTATTTACAGTCCAGAAGGACTCCACTCATCTCTGCTGCAAGCACAGCACCCCAAAAAGCCCTTTTTAGGGCTATATTTCGTGCGGTTTTTTTTCGTTTTTTTTTTTATTAGCATTTGCTTGGCTTTCAGGCTGTGTGTTTAAGGCTCACAGCATATGCTGCTGTGATTACTGCCACTGATATCTCTCTAACAACATTAGTTTAAATTTAACTAACCAAAAATTTTTATTATTTTTCTAGTGTAATTTGTTTTCATTTTCTATCAGGCCAGTGTCACACAGCATATACTCTGGTTCATTGCTCTGTGCCAGCCAGCAGCCACCAGTGTTAATATCCGTTTATAACATTATTTTAAATTTAAAACAAAAAACAAAAAAATATTTTTCTAGTGTAATCTAATTACATTTACTATCATGCCTGTGTCTGTCAGGCTCACTCAGCATTAATATACCTCTTTTTTCAGTCTTTTGGTTAATTGGTCTGTGCCAGGCAGCCACCCAGCACTCATATCTATTCTTCTTCACCTTAATTTTAATATAAAAAAAAAAAGTTTAAATTTGTTTGCTAGTGTAATCTAATATAATTTTCTATCCGGCCTGTGTGTTTTGCTGATATACAGAGCCTACTGTGTTTACTTGCTGCCCTCCCTAGTCTATGAACCACGACTCATATGTGTTTAACCTTTTTTTAATCCCCCCCCAAAAAAAATAATTTCAATCATTTTTCTAGTGTAATCTAATAGTATTTTCTATCAGGCGTGTGTGTATCTGACTTACAGAGCCTACTGTTTTTAATAGCTGCCCTTACAAGGCTATCAGCCATGACTCATATGTATGTGCTTAACCTTTTTCTTTAAATTGCCAAAAAAAAGTCTTTAAATCATTATGCTAGTGTAATCTAATTGTATTTTCTATCAGGCCTGTGTCTAACTGTCTATCTGACTTACACAGCATACTGTTGTTAATTGCTGCCCTACGTAGCAGCCAGCCAGTGCGACCACTCATAGAGTCATATGTGCATTGCACTTCTTAACATAATTTTAATATTAAAATCTAAAATTTTAAAATATTTTGCTAGTGTAATCTAACTTAATTTTCTATCAGGCCTGTGTTTTTGTCACTTGCACAGCATACTGTGTTAAATTGCTGCCCTACCTACCATCCACGACTCATATCTGCCAGCCTGTGTGCCAGGCCCAACTAGCCAATTAGTGGCACCAATCACAATTCTTGTAACAGTATATAAAAAAATAAAAATCATAATTTTTTGGATTGCAAATATTCAGTCTCCTAGTGCCATTGAATTGCATTTACCTCCTGCCTGCCACTGCCAGCCGTTTGTGCTAGGCCGTCTAGCCAACTATTTACACCAATCATAATTGTTGTCACAGACAGTATAATTACTAATTTAAATTAGAAAAAATTTGATTGTTGATCTTAATCCTCAGTTTGCTCGTGCCCTAGAATTGCACTTTTCTACTGCCTTCCAAGCCTGTGTGCCAGGCCTACTTGAAAAATATTTACACCAATCATAGTTGTTGTGACAGTATTCTTAATAATTAAAAATTAAAATTGTTGGTAATAGTTGTTGAGAATCCAAAGTTTGCTGGTGCCATTGAATAGCACTTTCCTGCTGCCTTGCAGCTTGCTGTGAGCCAGGCCCACCTAGCCAATTGTTGCCAGCAATCATATTTCTTTTAACAGTATTGCAAAAATTGTCAATCATCACTGTTTTGACTGTCAGTAATCAGTCTCCTAGTGTCCTTGAATTGCATCTACCTCCTGCCTGCCAGCCTTTTGTGCCAGGCCGTCTTGCCAACTATTTACACCAATCATAATTTTTTGTCACAATATAGTTACTAATTAAAATTAAAAAATTCTTGATCGTTGATGATCTTAATCCTCAGTTTGCTCGTGCCCTAGAATTGCACTTTTCTACTGCCTTCCAAGCCTGTGTGCCAGGCCTATTTGAAAAATATTTACACCAATCATATTTGTTGTCACAGTATTCTTAGTAATTAAAAATTAAAATTTTTGTTAATAGTTGTTGTGAATCCTCAGTTTGCTAGTTCCAGTGAATAGCACTTTCCTCCTGCCTTGCAGCATGCTGTGTACCTGGCCCACCTAGCCAATTATTGCCAGCAATCATATTTCTTTTAACAGTATTGCAAAAATTGTCAATCATCACTGTTTTGACTGTCAGTAATCAGTCTCCTAGTGTCCTTGAATTGCATTTACCTCCTGCCTGTCAGCCTTTTGTGCCAGGCCGTCTTGCCAACTATTTACACCAATCATAATTGTTGTCACAGTATAGTTACTAATTAAAATTAAAAAATTCTTGATTGTTGATGATCTTAATCCTCAGTTTGCTCGTGCCCTAGAATTGCACTTTTTTACTTCCTTCCAAGCCTGTGTGCCAGGCCTACTTGAAAAATATTTACACCAATCATATTTGTTGTGACAGTATTCTTAATAATTAAAATTTAAAATTTTTGGTAATAGTTGTTGTGAATCCTCAGTTTGCTGGTGCCATTGAATAGCACTTTCCTCCTGCCTTGCAGCCTGCTGTGAGCCAGGCCCACCTAGCCAATTGTTGCCAGCAATCATATTTCTTTTAACAGTATTGCAAAAATTGTCAATAATCACTGTTTTGACTGTCAGTAATCAGTCTCCTAGTGTCCTTGAATTGCATCTACCTCCTGCCTGCCAGCCTTTTGTGCCAGGCCGTCTTGCCAACTATTTACACCAATCATAATTTTTTGTCTCAGTATAGTTACTAATTAAAATTAAAAAATTCTTAATTGTTGATGATCTTAATCCTCAGTTTGCTCGTGCCCTAGAATTGCACTTTTCTACAGCCTTCCAAGCCTGTGTGCCAGGCCTACTTGAAAAATATTTAGACCAATCATAGTTGTTGTGACAGTATTCTTAATAATTAAAAATTAAAATTTTGGGTAATAGTTGTTGTGAATCCTCAGTTTGCTGGTGCCATTGAATAGCACTTTCCTCCTGCCTTGCAGCCTGCTGTGAGCCAGGCCCACCTAGCCAATTGTTGCCAGCAATCATATTTCTTGTAACAGTATTGCAACAATTGTCAATCATCACTGTTTTGACTGTCAGTAATCAGTCTCCTAGTGTCCTTGAATTGCATCTACCTCCTGCCTGCCAGCCTTTTGTGCCAGGCCGTCTTGCCAACTATTTACACCAATCATAATTTTTGTCACAGTATAGTTACTAATTAAAATTAAAAAATTCTTGATTGTTGATGATCTTAATCCTCAGTTTGCTCGTGCCCTAGAATTGCACTTTTCTACAGCCTTCCAAGCCTGTGTGCCAGGCCTACTTGAAAAATATTTCCACCAATCATATTTGTTGTGACAGTATTCTTAATAATTAAAAATTTAAAATTTTTGGTAATAGTTGTTGTGAATCCTCAGTTTGCTGGTGCCATTGAATAGCACTTTCCTCCTGCCTTGCAGCCTGCTTTGAGCCAGGCCCACCTAGCCAATTGTTGCCAGCAATCATATTTCTTGTAACAGTATTGCAATAATTGTCAATCATCACTGTTTTTACTGTCAGTAATCAGTCTCCTAGTGTCCTTGAATTGCATCTACCTCCTGCCTGCCAGCCTTTTGTGCCAGGCCGTCTTGCCAACTATTTACACCAATCATAATTTTTTGTCACAGTATAGTTACTAATAAAAATTAAAAAATTCTTGATTGTTGATGATCTTAATCCTCAGTTTGCTTGTGCCCTAGAATTGCACTTTTCTACAGCCTTCCAAGCCTGTGTGCCAGGCCTACTTGAAAAATATTTACACCAATCATATTTGTTGTGACAGTATTCTTAATAATTAAAATTTAAAATTTTTGTTAATAGTTGTTGTGAATCCTCAGTTTGCTGGTGCCATTGAATAGCACTTTCCTCCTGCCTTGCAGCCTGCTGTGAGCCAGGCCCACCTAGCCAATTGTTGCCAGCAATCATATTTCTTTTAACAGTATTGCAAAAATTGTCAATAATCACTGTTTTGACTGTCAGTAATCAGTCTCCTAGTGTCCTTGAATTGCATCTACCTCCTGCCTGCCAGCCTTTTGTGCCAGGCCGTCTTGCCAACTGTTTACACCAATCATAATTTTTGTCTCAGTATAGTTACTAATTAAAATTAAAACATTCTTGATTGTTGATGATCTTAATCCTCAGTTTGCTCGTGCCCTAGAATTGCACTTTTCTACAGCCTTCCAAACCTGTGTGCCAGGCCTACTTGAAAAATATTTACACCAATCATAGTTGTTGTGACAGTATTCTTAATAATTAAAAATTAAAATTTTGGGTAATAGTTGTTGTGAATCCTCAGTTTGCTGGTGCCATTGAATAGCACTTTCCTCCTGCCTTGCAGCCTGCTGTGAGCCAGGCACACCTAGCCAATTGTTGCCAGCAATCATATTTCTTTTAACAGTATTGCAAAAATTGTCAATCATCACTGTTTTGACTGTCAGTAATCAGTCTCCTAGTGTCCTTGAATTGCATCTACCTCCTGCCTGCCAGCCTTTTGTGCCAGGCCGTCTTGCCAACTATTTACACCAATCATAATTTTTGTCACAGTATAGTTACTAATTAAAATTAAAAAATTCTTGATTGTTGATGATCTTAATCCTCAGTTTGCTCGTGCCCTAGAATTGCACTTTTCTACAGCCTTCCAAGCCTGTGTGCCAGGCCTACTTGAAAAATATTTACACCAATCATATTTGTTGTGACAGTATTCTTAATAATTAAAATTTAAAATTTTTGGTAATAGTTGTTGTGAATCCTCAGTTTGCTGGTGCCATTGAATAGCACTTTCCTCCTGCCTTGCAGCCTGCTGTGAGCCAGGCACACCTAGCCAATTGTTGCCAGCAATCATATTTCTTTTAACAGTATTGCAAAAATTGTCAATCATCACTGTTTTGACTGTCAGTAATCAGTCTCCTAGTGTCCTTGAATTGCATCTACCTCCTGCCTGCCAGCCTTTTGTGCCAGGCCGTCTTGCCAACTATTTACACCAATCATAATTTTTGTCACAGTATAGTTACTAATTAAAATTAAAAAATTCTTGATTGTTGATGATCTTAATACTCAGTTTGCTCGTGCCCTAGAATTGCACTTTTCTACAGCCTTCCAAGCCTGTGTGCCAGGCCTACTTGAAAAATATTTACACCAATCATATTTGTTGTGACAGTATTCTTAATAATTAAAATTTAAAATTTTTGGTAATAGTTGTTGTGAATCCTCAGTTTGCTGGTGCCATTGAATAGCACTTTCCTCCTGCCTTGCAGCCTGCTTTGAGCTAGGCCCACCTAGCCAATTGTTGCCAGCAATCATATTTCTTGTAACAGTATTGCAAAAATTGTCAATCATCACTGTTTTGACTGTCAGTAATCAGTCTCCTAGTGTCCTTGAATTGCATCTACTTCCTGCCTGCCAGCCTTTTGTGCCAGGCCGTCTTGCCAACTATTTACACCAATCAAAATTTTTTGTCACAGTATAGTTACTAATAAAAATTAAAAAATTCTTGATTGTTGATGATCTTAATCCTCAGTTTGCTCGTGCCCTAGAATTGCACTTTTCTACAGCCTTCCAAGCCTGTGTGCCAGGCCTACTTGAAAAATATTTACACCAATCATATTTGTTGTGACAGTATTCTTAATAATTAAAATTTAAAATTTTGGGTAATAGTTGTTGTGAATCCTCAGTTTGCTGGTGCCATTGAATAGCACTTTCCTCCTGCCTTGCAGCCTGCTTTGAGCCAGGCCCACCTAGCCAATTGTTGCCAGCAATCATATTTCTTTTAACAGTATTGCAAAAATTGTCAATCATCACTGTTTTGACTGTCAGTAATCAGTCTCCTAGTGTCCTTGAATTGCATCTACCTCCTGCCTGCCAGCCTTTTGTGCCAGGCCGTCTTGCCAACTATTTACACCAATCATAATTTTTTGTCACAGTATAGTTACTAATTAAAATGAAAAAATTCTTGATTGTTGATGATCTTAATCCTCAGTTTGCTCGTGCCCTAGAATTGCACTTTTCTACAGCCTTCCAAGCCTGTGTGCCAGGCCTACTTGAAAAATATTTACACCAATCATATTTGTTGTGACAGTATTCTTAATAATTAAAATTTAAAATTTTTGATAAAAGTTGTTGGGAATCCTCAGTTTGCTGGTGCCATTGAATAGCACTTTCCTCCTGCCTTGCAGCCTGCTTTGAGCCAGGCCCACCTAGCCAATTGTTGCCAGCAATCATATTTATTGTAACAGTATTGCAAAAATTGTCAATCATCACTGTTTTGACTGTCAGTAATCAGTCTCCTAGTGTCCTTGAATTGCATCTACCTCCTGCCTGCCAGTCTTTTGTGCCAGGCCGTCTTGCCAACTATTTACACCAATCATAATTTTTTGTCACAGTATAGTTACTAATTAAAATTAAAAAAATTCTTGATTGTTGATGATCTTAATCCTCAGTTTGCTCGTGCCCTAGAATTGCACTTTTCTACTGCCTTCCAAGCCTGTGTGCCAGGCCTATTTGAAAAATATTTACACCAATCATATTTGTTGTCACAGTATTCTTAGTAATTAAAAATTAAAATTTTTGTTAATAGTTGTTGTGAATCCTCAGTTTGCTGGTGCCAGTGAATTGCACTTTCCTCCTGCCTTGCAGCCTGCTGTGTGCTCGGCCCACCTAGCCAATTATTGCCAGCAATCATATTTCTTTTAACAGTATTGCAAAAATTGTCAATCATCATTGTTTTGACTGTCAGTAATCAGTCTCCTAGTGTCCTTGAATTGCATTTACCTCCTGCCTGCCAGCCTTTTGTACCAGGCCATCTTGCCAACTATTTACACCAATCATAATTGTTGTCTACAGTATAGTTACTAATTAAAATTAAAAAAAATTTGATTGCTGATCTTAATCCTCAGTTTGCTCGTGCCATTGAATTGCACTTTTCTACTGCCTGCCAGCCTGTGTGCCAGGCCCAACTATCCAAGTAGTGCCAGCAATCATATTTCTTTTAACAGTATTGCAAAATTTGTCAATCATCACTGTTTTGACTGTCAATCTGCAGTCTACTAGTGCCCTTGAATTGCATTTTCCTCCTGCCTGCCTGTGTGCCAGTCCCAACTAGCCAATTAGTGCCACCACTCATATTTATTGTAACAGGATTGGAATTTTTGTTAATCATAACTGTTTTGACTGTGATTCTTCAGTCTCCCAGTGCAGTTTCCTTTCTCCCAGCGTGTGTGCCAGACAGGCCCATTTGCCAACTAGTGCCAAACAATCATATTTGTTGCCACAGTACTTGTAATATTTCAAAAAAATTAACAATTTGTGATTTTTAAAACATCTGTCTTTTTTGTTGTTGTCGGTCTCACAGCGTATACTGTGCCCACTTTCACAGTGCCACCACTCAATTGGTGTAATAGTATTGTTAGTGTCCATTTAAAAAAAAATGACAGGCAGAGGCAGGCCACCCCGCAGGTTCCGTGGTCGTGGTCGTGGTGCTGTGATTCCTTTAGACCCTACAAATATGCACATTGTTCAGACGCCGGGTGCCAGGGGGGACGCAAAAACTTATGAGGAGGACCTAGTTGAATGGCTAACACAGGACACCCAATCTTCTTCAGCTTCCGCTGCTAGTCCTCCTAACCTTGACGCACCATCTAAGTCCAGCTGTGCTTTGGGCAGGTCTCAAGTGACCAGTGCCACTCCCCCGCCTGTCGCCACCACCAACACTAGCACCACAGCCGCTTCACTTGATCTGTCACAGGAGTTATTGACACATCATTTGGAAGAAATGAGTGATGCGCAACCATCATTGACAGAGGATGTAGATAATAGTGATCAGTCTCAGTCAGGCAGCATTACCGACATGGAGGTACGGTGTGATGATGATGATGATGTTGTACCCGCTGCTGCTTCCTTACTTGATGTTTCAGATACAAGTGAAGCGGTTGATGATGATGTGTCGGTGGATGTCACGTGGGTGCCTGCTAGAAGAGAAGAAGAAGAGGGGGAAAGTTCAGATGGGGAGACAGAGAGGAGGAGGAGGAGGAGGAGACGATTTGGCAGCACGGGGAGGTCGTCTCAAGGAGCTAGTGGCACAGTCAGACAGCATGCATCGTCACCAGGGGTCAGCCAGACAGCACGCCGACGCCCATCAACGCATGCTGTTGCCACCACCAGAATGCCGTCATCGCAGAGCTTTTTTTTGTGTGTCTGCCTCTGACAACAGCGATGCCATTTGCAACCTGTGCCAAAAGAAACTGAGTCGTGGGAAGTCCAACAGCCACCTAGCTACAACTGCTTTGCGAAGGCACATGGTCTCCCATCACAAAGGCCGATGGGAAGAACACATGAGTAGAAGCAGCACACAAAGTGAAAGCCGCCCTCCTCCTCCTGCTCCAGCATCTTCAGCCACGTCGACCAGTGCTGTCCTCCTTGCCCCCTCTCAACCATCCTCCACTGAGTCTCTCTTACGTAGCAGTTCCTGGTCATCTGCCCACAGTCAGGTGTCTGTCAAGGACATGTTTGAGCGTAAGAAGCCAATTTCTCAAAGTCACCCCCTTGCCCGGCGTCTGACAGCTGGCTTGTCTGAACTCTTAGCCCGCCAGCTTTTACCATACAAGCTGGTGGAGTCTGATGCTTTCAAAAAATTTGTATCTATTGGGACACCGCAGTGGAAGGTACCTGGCAGAAATTTATTTTCACAAAAGGCAATCCCAAACCTGTACTCTGTTGTGAGAAAGGAAGTTATGGCATGTCTGGCACACAGCATTGGGGCAAGGGTCCATATGACCACGGATAGCTGGTCTGCAAAGCATGGTCAGGGCAGGTATATCACCTACACTGCGCATTGGGTAAACCTGCTGACTTCTGACAAGCATGGAATGCGTGGCTCTGCAGAAGAGTTGGTGACACCGCCACGACTTGCAGGCAGGCCTGCTGCTACCTCCTCTACTCCTCCTACTCCATCCTCTTCCATAACCTCTTCCTCGGCTGAGTCCTCTTCAAATTCTGTGTCTTGTTCCACATCTATGGCACCCCCCCAGCTCCCCAGGTACTATGCTACATCCCGGGTACGGCAGTGTCACGCCGTCTTGGGGTTGACTTGCCTGAAAGCGGAGAGTCACACCGCACCAGCACTCCTGACCGCCCTGAACGCACAGGTGGATCAGTGGCTGACTCCGCACCAACTGGAGATTGGCAAGGTTGTTTCTGACAATGGAAGTAATTTGGTGGCGGCATTGAAATTGGGCAAGTTGACACATGTGCCGTTCATGGCACATGTGTGTAATCTAATTGTACAACGATTTGTCCATAAGTACCCAGGCTTACAGGACGTCCTGAAGCAGGCCAAGAAGGTGTGTGGCCATTTCAGGGGTTCCTACACGGCCATGGCGCACTTGTCCGATATCCAGCGTCGAAACAACCTGCCAGTGAGGCGCTTGATTTGCGACAGCCCGACACAGTGGAATTCAACACTCCTAATGTTTGACCGCCTGCTCCAACAAGAAAAAGCTGTTAATGAGTATTTGTATGACCGTGTTGCTAGTCCAGCCTCTGGGGAGCTGGGGATATTTTTTCCAAATTACTGGACGCTCATGCGCAATGCCTGTAGGCTCATGTGTCCTTTTGAGGAGGTGACAAACCTTGTCAGTCACACCGAAGGCACCATCAGCGACATCATACCATTTGTTTTCTTCCTGTAGCGTGCCCTGCGAAGAGTGCTGGATCAGGCAGTAGATGAGCGTGAAGAGGAAGCGGGAGAGTTGTGGTGTCCATCACCCCCACAAACAGCCGAATCAGCATCGCTTGCTGGACCTGCGGCAACACAGGAAGAGGATTGTGAGGAAGAGGATTCAGAGGAGGAATGACCGAGCACAACAGTCATCCCAGGGTGCTCGTTGTTGTCACCTCTCTGGTACCCCTGGTGTTGTACGTGGCTGGGGGGAAGAAGATACCATCAGTGAGATCAGTGAGGAGGAGGAACGGGACATGATTAGCTCAGCATCCAACCTTGTTCAAATGGGTTCTTTCATGCTGTTGTGCCTGTTGAGGGACCCTCGTATAAAAAAGCTGAAGGAGAACGACCTGTACTGGGTGTCCACGCTCCTCGACCCCCGGTATAAGCATAAAGTGCCTGAAATGTTACCAAATTCCCGCAAGTCGGAAAGGATGGAGCATTTTCATAATAAATTAAAAACTATGCTTTGCCAGCGTATAAGGGTGATGTCACAGCACCACGGGAATGCAACAGGGGAAGAGATGAAATTAATCCTCCTCCTCCCACGACCACGGCGGCAAGGACCGGACGCTTTCCTGACGTCTTGTTGATGGAGGACATGCGTACCTTTTTAACTCCCATGCACCATCAGAGCCTTTCGGGATCCAGCCTTAGAGAAAGACTCAACCGACAGGTAGCAGACTACCTAGCTTTACCTGCGGATCTCAACACTCTCAGGAGCGATGGACCCCTTGACTACTGGGTGTGCAGGCTGGACTTGTGGCCTGAGCTATCCCAATTTGCAATGGAACTTCTGGCCTGCCCCGCTTCAAGTGTCCTGTCCGAAAGGACTTTCAGTGCAGCAGGAGGTTTTGTCACTAAGAAGAGAAGTCGCCTAGGTCAAAAAAGCCTTGACTATCTCACTTTTATAAAAATGAATGAGGGCTGGATCCCGAAGGGACTGACATTGGGCGATACATTTGAATAAAAAAGGCCTGATGATGAGCTGGCTTGGGCTACAACTGGTACACAGGCTGGCCTTTTTTTTTGGTTATAAAGCCGGAGGACTTGCTTGACTTATCCGCCAACAACTAGTGTTCAAGCCACAAGCTTTTAGGGCACAATTTTTTACAAACATCAATTTTTCTGTCCGCTGCTACAGCAGTTGCTACAACAATACCCAATTTTTTCAGTCATTTGTACATTCCTAATTTTTCTGGACTCTGCTGCAGCTCTGTGGGTACAAAACTAAAATAAAAAAAATAAGGCACATAACACTAGTGATTAAACTTAGCATTAGCAAACCACTCATATCTGGTGGACCATTAAATTGAACGCAAAATGCCACAAATTTGAAGGAGGAGGACCGACCAAGCATCTTTATCCGTCCCTTGGTTGCTCTAAATTATCTCCGTGTTCCATCTATGCCATACCTGTACTCTATTGTGCAAAAGGGTGGCATATGTGGTGCTTCATGCTGTTGTGCCTGTTGCGGGTCGTGGCCCATGGTATAAAAAGGCTGAAGGAGAACGACCTGTAATGGGTGGCCCATCAAATTTTTAGAAAAATGTTCCTGTTTCCTCTCAATTATCTCTGGGTTTCTAAAATGGATGCCATACCTGTACTCGCTTGTGCAAAAGGATGAAGGAGAACGACCTGGAGTCGGAGTCCAAGCATGGTTTTAGGGGCTATTTCACTTTTTAAAAAAATTATCTGTGGGTTTCTAAAATCAATGCCGTACCAGTACTCTATTGTTCAAAAGGATGCCATATGTTCTCTTTCCTGCTGGTATTTTGTTTGAGGGTCCTGGACCCTCTTATAAAAAGGACTAAGGAGAAAGAGGTGTACTGGGTGTCCACTCCTTTTTATTTTTCTTTCTATTTCACATTTGCCCAAAATTATCTCTGGGTTTGTAAAATCAATGCCTTTCCTGTAATCTAATTTTCAAAAGGATGCCATATGTCCTCTTTCCTGCTGCTGGTTTTGTGGAGGGTCCTGTAGCCTCTGCTAAAAAAAGGCCTAAGGATAAATAATTGTACTGGGTGTCTAATCAATCTTTTTTTAGATTTCACGGTTGCAACAAATTATCCCAGGGTTTCTAAAATCAATGCCTTTCCTGTAATCTATTAGTCACAAGGATGCCATATGTCCTCTTTCATGCTGTTGTTTCTGTTGAGGCTCCGGGAGCCTCTGATAAAAAGGCCTAAGGATAAAGAAGTGTACTGGGTGTATAATCTATGTTTTTTTAGATTTCACGGTTGCAACTAATGATCTCTGTGTTTCTAAAATCAATGCCTTTCATGTAATCTAATTTTCAAAAGGATGCCATATGTCCTCTTTCATGCTGCTGGTTTTGTGGAGGGTCCTGGAGCCTCTGCTAAAAAGGCCTAAGGATAAAGAAGTGTACTGGGTGTATAATCTATGTTTTCTTAGATTTCACGGTTGCAACTAATTATCTCTGTGTTTCTAAAATCAATGCCTTTCCTGTAATCTAATTTTCAAAAGGATGACATATGTCCTCTTTCCTGCTGCTGGTTTTGTGGAGGGTCCTGGAGCCTCTGCTAAAAAAAGACCTAAGGATATATAAGTGTACTGGGTGTCTAATAAATCTTTTTTTAGATTTCACGATTGCAACAAATTATCCCAGGGTTTCTAAAATCAATGCCTTTCCTGTAATCTATTAGTCACAAGGATGCCATACGTCCTCTTTCATGCTGTTGTTTCTGTTGAGGCTCCGGGAGCCTCTTCTAAAAAGGCCTAAGGATAAAGAAGTGTACTGGGTGTATAATCTATGTTTTTTTAGATTTCACGCTTGCAACTAATGATCTCTGTGTTTCTAAAATCAATGCCTTTCATGTAATCTAATTTTCAAAAGGATGCCATATGTCCTCTTTCATGCTGCTGGTTTTGTGGAGGGTCCTGGGGCCTCTGCTAAAAAAAGACCTAAGGATAAATAAGTGTACTGGGTGTATAATCTATGTTTTCTTAGATTTCACGGTTGCAACTAATGATCTCTGTGTTTCTAAAATCAATGCCTTTCCTGTAATCTAATTTTCAAAAGGATGCCATATGTCCTCTTTCCTGCTGCTGGTTTTGTTGAGGGTCCTGGAGCCTCTGCTAATAAGGCCAAAGGATAAATAAGTGTACTGGGTGTCTAATCCAGTTTTTTTTAGATTTCCCGGTTGCAACAAATTATCTCTGGGTTTCTCAAATCAATGCCTTAAATGTAATCTATTGTTCAAAAGAATGCCATATGTCCTCTTTCCTTTTTTTTTTTCTCTGTATTTTTGTTTATTTTAGAAAATGTAATGCACTTATAGGTTCACTAAGATTATGACTTTGCACACTGCCATTTTCCATGCAGCATGTTGACATGTCGTGTGATATGACTAGAAGACTGGTATGTTTTGAATCTGCTGAGCATAATAAAAAATTTTTTTTTTTTATTTAACTTGAGTTAATAACTGAAGCATGACTTCAGGAGTCAGGTGTGGTCGTAGGTAGTGGTTGTTAGCAGATTATTTTTATTGCAAATTGCAATTGCCACAGCGTGCATAAAATGTGCGTCACTAGTCCAAATCTTACCTTTTTTTTTCATTCAGGGGTGTCCAGCGCCATATTGGAAAGGCAAAAAACAGGTCTCCGTATCCGTTGATATAAGGGGTGACTAGTGCTTTTACCAGGCTCCTCTTGGATAGCCCCAGAAAGTGTGACTATGAATCCCAAAAAGAAAATTAAATTAAGGTTGAAAACTAACTCCAAAGTAACTTGTAAGACCTGGAGCTCCTCAAACACACGTCCTACCGCAACAGCTATAGGCTCCGCCCCCCCAAATCTTACCTTTTTAATGCCAATTGATATTGCCACAGCTGGAACAACAGTAAATAACATGTGCATCACCACAGTCTCCGAAGCTGTTGTTGGATGTATACAAAAACACTGATAAAGTATTCCTTTCGGGGCGCAAAGAGATGGCTACCGGAACACTCCAGGAACTTCCCAAAAGTCACTGTCTTGTGTTTCTGGTGATGTTGGAGACATCTGGGTAGTGTACAGGGAGGCCCAAAATCCTCTCCATCTCTGTGCACCACAGGACAGGACATCCTTGTCATCCATAAGCACATGAAATTGCTTGCATTTTCCTTGGTTCAAGAAGTTCAGCTTTTGTGGTGATAGTACAGAATTAAATAAACTTTGGTTTCCTACCATACTCAAGACAATCTTGTAGTTCAAGCTTCGGACTTGCTGTGGGAAACAGTGGCCTGTCCATACCAGGAAGATGATTTAGACAGAAGTAACGGGCTCTGATTGCAGGTGACACATGTTTATCGTCAATCATCAAAGGGGTTGCGTGCAGAATATGGCTGATGGCCTCTTATTCACATGTTTATCCAGAGCCACAACATTTGCAAACAGCCAGAAGAAAGGTCGGTTCTCACCAGCCTTAAGTTGAGCTTCAATGCTGATATTCAAAAAATAGACAAACAGTGCCTTAAAAAACACATTTGCAATATGGATTCACCAGAGCAAGGTCATTGCAAGTACTTCCCACGATAACAAAATTAAAATGCCACAACTCCGCAATCTTCCCCTTCAAATTATTATTGTCACACTACATTGTACTCCTATGCCCACCTCCCTGCTCTTGTTTTTGTTGAGGGTCCTGGAGCCTCTGCTAAAAAGGCCTATGGATAAATAAGTGTACTGGGTGTCTAATCATTGTTTTTTTCTATTTCCCGGGTCATATAAATGATCTCTGGGATTCTAAAATCAATGCCTTTCCTGTAATCTATTATTCAAAAGGATGACATATGTCCTCTTTCATGCTGTTGTTTTGGTTGAGGCTCCGGGACCCTCTTATTAAAAAGGCCTGAGGAAAAATAAGTATACTGGGTGTCTAATCAATGTTTTTTTCTATTTCCCGGGTCATATAAATGATCTCTGGGATTCTAAAATCAATGCCTTTCCTGTAATCTATTATTCAAAAGGATGACATATGTCCTCTTTCATGCTGTTGTTTCGGTTGAGGCTCCGGGACCCTCTTATTAAAAAGGCCTGAGGAAAAATAAGTGTACTGGGTGTCTAATCAATGTTTTTTTCTATTTCCCGGGTCATATAAATGATCTCTGGGATTCTAAAATAAATGCCTTTCCTGTAATCTATTATTCAAAAGGATGACATATCTCCTCTTTCATGCTGTTGTTTCGGTTGATGGCTCCGGGACCCTCTTATTAAAAAGGCCTGAGGATAAATAAGTGTAACGGGTGTCTAATCAATGTTTTTTTCTATTTCCCGGGTCATATAAATGATCTCTGGGATTCTAAAATCAATGCCTTTCCTGTAATCTATTATTCAAAAGGATGACATATCTCCTCTTTCATGCTGTTGTTTCGGTTGAGGCTCCGGGACCCTCTTATTAAAAAGGCCTAAGAATAAATAAGTGTACTGGGTGTCTAATCAATGTTTTTTTCTATTTCACGGTTGCAAATAATGATCTGTGGGTTTCTAAAATCAATGCCTTTCCTGTAATCTATTATTCAAAAAGATGACATATGTCCTCTTTCATGCTGTTGTTTCGGTTGAGGCTCCGGGACCCTCTTATTAAAAAGGCCTGAGGAAAAATAAGTATACTGGGTGTCTAATCAATGTTTTTTTCTATTTCACGGTTGCAAATAATGATCTGTGGGTTTCTAAAATCAATGCCTTTCCTGTAATCTATTATTCAAAAGGATGACATATGTCCTCTTTCATGCTGTTGTTTCGGTTGAGGCTCCGGGACCCTCTTATTAAAAAGGCCTAAGAATAAATAAGTGTACTTGGTGTCTAATCAATGTTTTTTTCTATTTCCTGGGTCATATAAATGATCTCTGGGATTCTAAAATCAATGCCTTTCCTGTAATCTATTTTTCAAAAGGATGACATATCTCCTCTTTCATGCTGTTGTTTTGGTTGAGGCTCCGGGACCCTCTTATTAAAAAGGCCTAAGAATAAATAAGTGTACTGGGTGTCTAATCAATGTTTTTTTCTATTTCACGGTTGCAAATAATGATCTGTGGGTTTCTAAAATCATTGTCTTTCCTGTAATCTATTATTCAAAAGGATGACATATGTCCTCTTTCATGCTGTTGTTTCGATTGAGGCTCCGGGACCCTCTTATTTAAAAAGGCCTGAGGATAAATAAGTGTACTGGGTGTCTAATCAATGTTTTTTTCTATTTCCCGGGTCATATAAATGATCTCTGGGATTCTAAAATCAATGCCTTAACTGTAATCAGTTGTTCACAAGGATGCCATATGTCCTCTTTCATGCTGTTGTTTCAGTTGAGGCTCCGGGAGCCTCTTATAAAAAGGCCTAAGGATAAAGAAGTGTTCTGGGTGTCCAATCAATGTTTTTTTTTATTTCACAGTTGCAAAAAAATTATCTATGGCTTTGTAAAATCTATGCCTTACCTGTCATCTATTGTTCAAAAGGATGCCATATGTCCTCTTTCCTGCTGTTGTTTTTGTTGGGGGTCCGGAACACTATTCTAAAAAGGCCGAAGGAGAACGACCTGTACTGTACTTGGTGTCCAATCATGTTTTTGTTTTCAATTTCACGGTTCATAATAAATATCGCTGTGTAACTAAAATCAATGCCATACCTGTACTCTGTTGTTCAAAAGGATGGCATATGTGGTGTTTCATTCTGTTGTGGTTGTTGAGGGTCGTGGCCGTGGGACAGCGTATAAAACGGCTGAAGGAGAACAACCTGTACAGCCTTGCTCCTCTTTTTAGGCAGGCCAGCTCTTTGCATACATGCCCACAGACTCTGTAACGCATGCCTCTTTTAGGGAGAGGTGCAGCCATAATGCAGGGTCAGAACCTCTGCCTGCAACTGTTATACTCGATTTTGCGAAACTAAGTAAGCTTACCATGGTTCCCTGCACGCATGTATTGTTGTTATATTTTGGTGAGGGTAATCATGATGGCCATGTAGACCACCACCACTGAGAGTCCTGGAAGTAACAGGGATGAGATGAAAGAGCTAAGAATAGTAGAACTTGAAACAACAGAGTTAGCCATGGGTGTTAGTGCAAAACTGCTTGGCTTTTTTTTGGCTTTGGGTGCGGCTATTCATGCAGGCCATATAGAGCTGCCACCATTCGGTTTCGTATCAGCTATTAAACTAATAAGAACAGTACTACCAAAATACAGCCAATGAAGGGCCTTAGGAAGACTGAGCCAAGGTTGGATTGTAGTATTTGGTTAGGCTAATCATGATGGCCATGTAGACCACCACCGAGAGTCCTGGAAGTAACAGGGATGAGATGAAAGAGCTAAGAATAGTAGAACTTGAAACAACAGAGTTAGCCATGGGTGTTAGTGCAAAAGCGCTTGGCTTATTTTTGGCTTTGGGTGCGGCTATTCATGCAGGCCATATAGAGCTGCCACCATTCAGTGTTGTATCAGCTATTAAACTAATAAGAACAGTACTACCAAAATACAGCCAATGAAGGGCCTTAGGAAGACTGAGCCAAGGTTGGATTGTAGTATTTGGTTAGGCTAATCATGATGGCCATGTAGACCACCACCGAGAGTCCTGGAAGTAACAGGGATGATGAGATGAAAGTGCTAAGAATAGTACTACTTGAAACAACCGAGTTAGCCATGGGTGTTAATCCAAGACCGCTTGGATTTATTTTTGTATTGGGTGCGGCTAATCATGCAGGCCATATAGAGATGCCACCAATCGGTGTTGTATCAGCTATAAAAATAATAAGAACTGTACTATCAAAATACAGCCAATGAAGGGCCTATGAAGACTGAGCAAAGGTTGGATTGTAGTATTTTGTTCGGCTAATCATGATGGCCATGTAGACCACCCGTAACAGGGATGAAAGTGCCAAGAATAGTACTAATTGAAACAACCGAGTTAGCCATGGGTGTTAGTCTAAGACCACTCGGCTTTTTTTTGGGTTTGGGTGCAGCTATTCATGAAGGCCATTTGGTGTTGTAACAGGTATTAAAATGCAAAGAAAAGTACTACTTAACACAACCTACTTACCATGGGTCCCAGAGCATATGTTTGGTTATTATATTTTGTAAGGGTAATCATGCAGGCCATATAGACCTCCACCGATAGGGTGAGTATGAGTAACAGCTATTAAAATGCGAAGGACATTACTAATTAACACAACATAGTTACCATGGGTCGCAGACCAAGAGCAGATGTCTTATTATTATATTTTGTATGGGTAATCATCCAGGCCGTATAGACCTCACCAAATAAAGGGAGTTACATAGATTAAAGTCCTAAGAATGGTAGTACTTAAAACACAATCTAGTTAAAATAGGTACCAGACCGCATGTCTTATTATTATATTTTTTCAGGGTAATCAGGCAGGCCATATAGAACACCCCAGATAGGGGGGGGGGAACAGGGATTAAAGTGCTAAGAAAAGTACTAATTAACACAAGCTAGTTGGGTCCAAGAACGCATGTTTAATTATTAGACTTTATTAGGGTAATTATATATCTAACAAATCTATCTATTTCTCTTCTATCGATTCTATCTAACTATCAATCTATGTATATCTATCTATCCTATCTATCAATCTATCTTCTGTCCGGGATGTTTTGAGACAGCCACTTTGGGAATGTTAGTTGATTTAGGCCCATTATGGCTTAAAAGCAGACTCTGCATAAACTATGTAATTTTCCATGGGAGTTTTGCCAGGGATCCCCCTCCAGCATGCGACAGTCCTGGTGTTAGTACCCTTGAAACAACTTTTCCATCACTATTGTGGCCAGAAAGAGTCCTTGTAGGTTTTAAAGTTCGCCTGCCTATTGAATTCAATGGCGGTTTGCGCGGTTCGCGCGTTCGCGAACAATACCGGAAGTTCGAGTCCGCCGTTCATGAACCGAAAATTTTAGGTTCGCAACATCACTAGTCTTGAACAGTTTTTTCTAATACGGAGGTATTGGCCTGTTGGAATATTCATTTTCCAGGTATCTAAGTGACAACTATTAGAATGTATATAGTTATTACTATCAACCTTTTTAAAGTGGTCCTTGTTTCAAGTTCTTTGTTCATAATCATTATCTCTAAATCTAAAAAAACTATATTCTCATTGCTATAGTTAGAAGTGAAATTTAAACCCCAGGTATTAGTATTCATCCTTTCAAACATAGAGTTAAGATCTTGCTCAGTGCCTCTCCATATTATTAAGAGATCATCTATGTATCTCTTGTAGAGCACAAGGTTTGCACCATAGCAGCCAGAGCCAAAAAAAATCATCTTCCCATGCTCCCATAAAAAGATTGGCATACCTAGGTGCAAACCTTGTGCCCATTGCTGTACCCTCGGTCTGTAGATAAAAATTGCCAGCAAATGAGAAATAGTTATTCTCTAATATATATGTTATACCCTTCAAAATGAATGATCTGTGTTGGTCTGACATATTTATATCTTTTTTAAGAAAAAGATCAACTGATTTTATACCTTTAGAATGATTGATAACAGTATATAATGATGTGACATCACATGTCACTAGGAACATATCTTCTTCCCATTGTATTGTTTTAAGAGTATTGAGGACTTGTGTGGAATCTTTTAGATAAGATTTCAAATTCTTAACATGTTTTTGTAAAAAATTATCCACATATCTGGATAAATTTGCAGACAAAGGGCTCCATGTACTAAGCAGTCAGCGAGCTACCCGCAACAAATCTCGCGTCAAAACTCGCAAACTGATATGTACAAAGTCGTCAATTATGTTCAAACTCGCATCTTTAAAATTGCGAGCGTAATTATCCGCCAAACCTCGCTACCTCTCCATTTTTCACTGTAATTAGACACATTTGACCACCAACTCGCCAAAAACGAATGTACTAAAAAATCTATTTGTCCGCTCGCTACAATTTCCACTCCCACCTCGTTATTTTTGCCTCGCCACCTTTTAGGTGGCGGGCAAGGTACAAAACAATAGGAAAGTCAATCTAGACGCCAGTCTAGACATATATAAAAGGCAGTAATATCAGCATTGTACAGCATAACTGGCGTCTAATTTGTCTCTCATTTCCATGTACATAAATTGCACCAAATTTGTCGACTGTAGAGAGTAATCTAAGAGTAATCTATATTTTAAATTTGTATTGTATAGTTGTCAATCTTTATAATTATTTTTATATTAATATTTATATATTATCAGATCCAGATGAAGCCATATCCAAATTGTAAATAAATATTACAAAAATAACGCTCTGTTATCACTCTTCAAAATTTTTTGAACAATAATAAAGTTGTTTAGATAAGTTGAACTTTTATAGGAGCAAAATTCTATTCCCGCGACTACTATGATGTTCGTGACACCTTGCATGTCACGTGTTAATAATTGGCCAGACAATTCAACTGAAAGTTAAGTACATCAGCTTAGTCGCGGCGAGCGAGGCGTCAAATTTATCAATAATCCGCCACTGCTCGCGGCGGGCTAGACTTGTCTATTTATTGGGGGATTATTAGTACATAGTGACAGCGGACACCATTTCGCCCGCGGCGAGTAACGGCGAGTTTATCCGCGTCTAAAATGACGGATGAATTGACGGCTTAGTACATGGAGCCCAAAGAGTTTATTCCCGAAATGATTGGTCTACCTGGGGGGTTGACCAAACATTTATGGACTTTGGGAAGATAATAAAAGATGGGAATCACAGGAAATTTTGATGTTAAGAAGCCAAACTCTTTTTCGTTTAATATTCCAGATTTCTTCCCATCTATCAGAATCTTATCCAATCTTTTTTTAAATTTTTCTGTAGGGTCAGAGTCCAGTTTTTTTTATAAGTTTTTGTATCTCCAAGTAATCTATATGCCTCTTTAAGGTAGTCACTAGTGTCCAAAAGGACAATCCCCCCTCCCTTGTCCGCTGGCTTTATCGTTATTTCTGCGTTTTTTTGAAGATGTTCTATAATAGACTTTTCTTTAATACTCATATTAAATTTTTTTATCTTAGGAAGGGTGCACTTTTGAATGTCATTACAAACCAATTTCTCAAAGGTCTCCAGAAAATTCCCTTTTGCAAAAACTGGATTGAATTTTGATTTCCCCTTAAGGTTTGTATGTTGGATATTGTCTGGATTATGTAATTTTAAAATTTATTTGCCTCTCAACTGGATTCTTAAGGAAAAATCTTTTAATAGTTAAGTTTCTTACAAATTTTTTTACATGAATGTGTGTGTTAAATTTATTTAGTCTTGTTGTGGGTGCAAATGAAAGACCTAATTTTAGGATCCCTTCTTCCTTTTTTAGAGTCGTACTGCTAAGGTTAAAGATTCCCTGGTGTGATTTTTCTACCTCCATCTTTTCGCCTCGTTTATGTATTCCTCTTCCTCTCTTTCCTCTAAGCTTCTTTTCTTTCTTAAATTGAACTCATTTTATTTTTCTTTTAGATCCCTTGAAGTGCCCTCCTTTAGAGGCCTTTCTCTAAAAAAACAGGTTCCTCAGTTTTCTGTTCATTATCTATTGGTCTGTACTCCCTTAGATTTGCAAAGCGGTTTTGGACTGGGATTCTCCAATTATCCTCCTGTCTATAACTATCCCATCTATTTACCCTTCTTGTATATTCCCATTCTCTCTGCCTAGGATAATATCCTCTTTCTTCATTGCGTCTAAAAGTATTATGTCTGAACTCAGAGTTAAAATGTTCTCTGTTTCTATATCTTGGATAGCCATGTCCTTCATGATAAGTGCGGGAGTTAGTGTTGTATGTTTTGTCATAATTATATTTACCATTAGTTGAATAGTTTCTATCATTTGTGTAATTGTTACGGTATTGTTGTTGGTTATAAGTTATATTAATCCTCTTGTTCTAACAGTTCCAAACATATTGAATCTATGACTAGTACTATACCAAAACTTTAACATGATAAGTTCCAAACATGGATAATAATTCTCTCTAGTTGTACATTAAATTTTAATGAATGTTAAATGTATTATAAAGGTTTATAAATTATGAAAACAGACTATCTAGAGCTGCCCTATGCAAATTTCCACCTTAAATTCTGAACACACCTTGGACAAAGAGGAATAATACAATAATTCCACCTTAAATGACTGCAACCAACGAGGAACCAATCAGAAACGACTAACACCTTTAAATAAAACATTACAACAGTCACCAGGATCTTGATAAAGCTCTTCTGAGTGAAACGTGTCGACCTTGTGACTGCTTACCCTAACTTGTGTGAGATAATACACAATAAGACCTTTGTTACTAAGTGGAAACAGTTTCAAAACTGCAACAACCCGGGTTGTCTATTCTAAACAAATTGGAACTTTATCCTCTCCTGCGTGCGCTTAGCACTAAGTGCAGGATCTGCTAACATTATTAACATCTTTTATATTTCTAACGAAGAATTTTTTGCCATCCTCTGTTATCTAAAGAAGTTACCTACCACTCAAAACTTCCAGCCAATCCCACCCGAGAAACCAGGTCGTGACGTCAGACGCCAAGACACATGCGGCGCTGCTAAGTCACTAGGTAAGAAGGGGAGACGGATGCTGTGAACGGCTCTAAGGAAAATAAGGTAACCGGTTCTACTTGGAATATAAATGTAAGGTAACCTGTGTTATCTGAAGGTAACATTGTTCTAAGGAAAAATAAAAAATTATTCCTACTTGTGTACATTTTTGTGAAACGCTCACAAGCTTTCGAACTGCCAATTTGTCAATAAGCTGGGTACACGGATACCATATTGAACTATACTTATACGTTTTTTAACAACACGGACACTTGTGCATAAATTTATGTATGGGGCAGCTTGTTTAAATGCTATTTAGATTGCTATCAAATGCATTCGTTGGATCTTATATATATGATCTAACTTGATTTTACACTTTGAATATATGGTTTTATGTGATCTTCTCTTGCCTACTAATTGGGAGACGTCCCTTTAATATGATGTTTTAAAATTAGATCTCAAGATCGTTTTTATATTTGTTTCATATTTTTATAAAGTATATATACCTACCCACAGTGGCTATTTCTTCTTTTTCTTTTTTTAAGAGTTCTCAATTATATATTATATAACACTATTATAAATATATAGGTGAACACATCCTTTGACCCCAGTGATAGTAATTCACACCCTTAGTTACTATATTTTAGAGGTCTCCACACCGTGTTGTATAACACAATTTAAATATTATAAATAGTATAAACACATAGGTGAACATAATCCTTGACACTATCGAAAGTACTTCACACGCTTAGATAATTCTTTGTCACACTACATATTAGGACACACCTCTCTCTCTATATATATATATTATACTTGTAGATATACCTTCAGCTAATTGTAGCGCACCTATCACTCCTAGTTGTATAACACTATCGTTTTTTAAAAGACCAAAGGAGCTTTCTTTTTGTTAGGTGTTTGGTATTTTTTAACTGCCAGCGCACTACTATACCCCTCTTTTTCAGATGGAAAAAGATGCTTGGTCGGTCCTCCTACTTCAAATTTGGGGCACTGTGCATGCAATCTACTGTGCCACCAGATATGAGTGGTGTGTTAAGTACTACTTTTCTTATCAGTTTAATCCCTGTTACGTCCCCTATCAGGGGACGTGTATATGGCATGGATTTTAGGAACCGGGAGATGGAAAAAGATGCTTGGTCGGTCCTCCTACTTCAAATTTGGGGCACTGCGCGTGCAATCTACTGTGCCACCAGATATGAGTGGTGTGTTAAGTAGTACTATTCTTATCAGTTTAATCCCTGTTACATCCCCTATCAGGGGACTTGTATATGGCATGGATTTTAGGAACCGGGAGATGGAAAAAGATGCTTGGTCGGTTCTCCTACTTCAAATTTGGGGCACTGCACGTGCAATCTACTGTGCCACCAGATAGGAGTGGTGTGTTAAGTAGTACTATTCTTATCAGTTTAATCCCTGTTACGTGCCCTATCAGGGGACGTGTATATGGCATGGATTTTAGGAACCGGGAGATGGAAAAAGATGCTTGGTCGGTCCTCCTACTTCAAATTTGGGGCACTGCGTGTGCAATCGTGGCCGGACTTTTAGCTGACGGACATTTGGCAGATGGACATTTGGCCGACGGACATTTGGCCGAAACACAAGTGGCTGTCAGATAACAGTCCGGCCACGAGATAGATTCGATAGATAGATAGATACATAGATTAGATAGATAGATCAATAGATGCAATAGATAAATTTGATAGATACGATAGATAGATAGATTTGATAGATAAATAGATAGATTTGATAGATAATTTCCCAGACAGAGAATTACAAGACGTGCAGTCTGGGACCCATGGTAAGGTTCCCAGAGGCAGTTGCGGCGCCAGGGGACGTGTAAATGGCATGGATTTTAGGAACCGGGAGATGGAAAAAGATGCTTGGTCGGTCCTCCTACTTCAAATTTGGGGCACTGCGCGTGCAATCTAATGTGCCACCAGATAGGAGTGGTGTGTTAAGTAGTACTATTCCTATCAGCTTAATCCCTGTTACGTGCCTTTTTTTTGGTTTGGTTTTTGAAGCCACAGTGCAGCACCAGAGGCCAGAAAAATTTGGCATGTACACATGCCTGAAAAATGAGGTATTGTTGCAGCCGCTGCTGTAGCAGCGGCCAGAAAAATTTATGTTTGTTTCCCAGGCAGAAAGTGCCCTAAAACATTGCAGCTTGAACCCTAGTTGGTGGCGGATAAGTCACGCAAGTCACCCGGCATTCGAAGATAAAATACAGCAGCGTGTGGACCATTTTTAGCCCAAGGCAGCTCATCTCATCAGGCCTTTTTTACTCGAATGTATTGCCCAATGTCAGTCCCTTCGGGATCCATCCCTCATTCATCTTAATAAAGGTGAGGTAATCTAGACCTTTTGACCTAGGCGACTTCTCTTCCCAGTGACAATACCTCCTGCTGCACCGAAGGTCCTTTCTGACAGGACACTTGAAGCGGGGCAGGCCAAAAGTTCTATCGCAAATTGGGATATCTCAGGCCACAGGTCAATCCTGCACACCCAGTAGTCAAGGGATTCATCACTCCTCAGAGTGTCGAGATCTGCAGTTAAGGCGAGGTAGTCAGCTACCTGTCGGTCGAGTTGTTCTCTGAGGGTGGACACCAAAGGGCTGTGGCGATGCATAGGACTTAAAAAGCTCCGCATGTCCTCCATCAACAACACGTCTGTAAAGCATCCTGTCCTTGCCGGCGTGGTCGTGGGAGTCAGAGGTTTACTTTCACCTCTTCCCCTGTTAGATTCCCCTTGTGCTGTGACATCACCCTTATACGCTGTGTAAAGCATACTTTTTAATTTATTTTGGAACTGCTGCATCCTTTCCGACTTGTGGTAATTCAGTAACATTTCAGGCACTTTATGCTTATACCGGGGGTCTAGTAGTGTGGACACCCAGTGCAGGTCATTCTCCTTCAGCTTTTTTATACGAGGGTCCCTCAATAGGCACGACAGCATGAAAGACCCCATTTGCACAAGGTTGGATGCCGAGCTACTCATGTCCCGTTCCACGTCCTCAGTGATCTCACTGAAGGTATCTTCTTCCCCCCAGCCACGTACAACACCACGGGTACCAGATAGGTGACAACGAGCACTGTGGGATGCCTGTTGTGGTTGGTCTTCCTCCTCCTCCTCAAAGCCACATTCCTCCTCTGACTCCTCTTCCTCACAATCCTCTTCCAGCGTTGCCGCTGGTCCAGCAAGCGATGCTGATAAGGCTGTTTCTGGTGGTGATGGTGACCACAACTCTTCCTCTTCACGCTCATCTATGGCCTGATCCAGCACTCTTCGCAGGGCATGCTCCAGGAAGAAAACAAATGGTATGATGTCGCTGATGGTGCCTTCGGTGCGACTGACTAGGTTTGTCACCTCTTTAAAAGGATACATGAGCCTACAGGCATTGAGCATGAGCGTCCAGTAACGTGGCAAAAAAATTCCCAGCTCCGCAGAGGCTGTCCTAGCACCCCGGTCATACAAATACTCGTTAACGGCTTTTCTTGTTGGAGCAGGCGGTCGAACATTAGGAGTGTTGAATTCCAATGAGTCGGGCTGTCGCAAATCAAGCTCCTCACTGGCTTGTTGTTTCGACGCTGGATATCTGAAAAGTGCCATGCACGGCACAAGTGTCAACTTGCCCAATTTCAATGCCGCCACCAAATTACTTCCGTTGTCAGAAACCACTTTGCCGATCTCCAGTTGGTGCGGAGTCAGCCACTGATCCACCTGTGCGTTCAGGGCGGTCAGGAGTGCTGGTCCGGTGTGACTCTCTGCTTTCAGGCAAGTCAACCCCAAGACGGCGTGACACTGCCGTATCCGGGATGTGGAATAGTACCTGGGGAGCTGGGGGGGTGCTGTTGATGTGGATCAAGACACAGCAGCAGCAGAAGAGGACTCAGCCGAGGAGGTTATGGAAGAGGATGGAGTAGGAGGAGTAGAGGAGGTGGCAGCAGGCCTGACTGCAAGTCGTGGCGGTGTCACCAACTCCTCTGCAGAGCCACGCATTCCATGCTTGGCAGCTGTCAGCAGGTTTATCCAATGCGCAGTGTAGGTGATATACCTGCCCTGACCATGCTTTGCAAACCAGCTATCAGTGATCAGATGGACCCTTGCCCCAACACTGTGTGCCAGACATGCCATTACTTCCTTTCGCCCAATCGAGTACAGGTTGGGGATTGCCTTTTGTGAAAAGAAATTTCGGCCGGGTACCTTCCACTGCGGTGTCCCAATAGCTACAAATTTTTGAATGCCTCAGACTCCACCAGCTTGTATGGTAAAAGCTGGCGAGCTAAGAGTTCAGACAAGACAGCTGTCAGACGCCGGGCAAGGGGGTGACTTTGTGACATTGGCTTCTTACGCTTAAACATGTCCTTGACAGACACCTGACTGTGGGCATATGAGCAGGAACTGCTCCGGAAGAGAGACGGAGTGGCGGATGGTTGAGAGGGGGCAAGGAGGACAGCAGTGGTTGACGTGGCTGAAGATGCTGGACCAGGAGGAGAGTGGCGGCTTTGAGTGCTGCTTCTACTCATGTGTTGATCCCATAGGCGTTTGTGATGTGCGATCATGTGCCTTTGCAAAGCAGTTGTACCTAGATTGGTGTTGGACTTCCCACGACTCAGGTTCTTTTGGCACAGGTTGCAAATGGCATCACTGTTGTCAGAGGAAGACACACAAAAAAAATGTCACACTGCTGAGCTCTGCAATGACTGCATTCTGGTGGTGGCAACAGCATGCGTTGATTGGTGTGCTGTCTGGCTGACCCCGGGTGTTGATGCATGCTGTCTGACTGTGCCACTAGCTCCTTGCGACGACCTCCCCCTGCTTCCAACTCGTCTCCTTCTCCTCCTCTCTGTCTCCCCATCTGAACTTTCCCCCTGTTCTTCTCTTCTAGCGGGCACCCATGTGACATCCACGGACGCATCGTCATCATCAACCGCTTCACTTGTATCTGACAAATCAACAAAGGAAGCAGCAGCGGGTACAACATCATCATCATCACACCGTACATCCATGTCTGTAATGCTGCCTGACTGAGACATATCACTGTTATCTACATCCTCTGTCAATGATGGTTGCGCATCACTCATTTCTTCCAACTGATGTGTAAATAACTCCTCTGACAGATCAAGTGAAGCGGATGTGGTGCTAGTGTTGGTGGTGTCGGTAGGCGGGCGAGTGGTAACTTGAGAGGTGCCTGAAGATAAGCTGGAGGAGGATGGTGCGTCAAGGTTCGGAGCGGAAGCTATAGAAGATTGGGTGTCCTGTGTTAAAAAGTCAACTATGTCCTCAGAACTTTTTGAGTTCATGGGACGTGGCCTCTGAACACTGGGCATTATTCTAGGGCCAAAGGGAATCACAGCACCACGACCACGACGGCACCTGCGGGGTGGCCTGCCTCTGCCTGTCATTTTTTTTTTAAATGTACACTTACACTACTATTAAACAAGATATGAGTGGTGCCACTGGGCAAGTGGGCACAGTATACGCTGTGAGCCTGACACAAAAAAGCAGAGTGATGTTTCACAGTCCAAATTTTTTTTAAATGTACACTTACACTACTATTAAACAAGATATGAGTGGTGGCACTGGGCAAGTGGGCACAGTATACGCTGTGAGCCTGACACAAAAAAGCAGACTGATGTTTCACAGTCCAAAAAGTTTTTTTTTTTAAATGTACACTTACACTACTATTAAACAAGATATGAGTGGTGGCACTGGGCAAGTAGGCACAGTGTATGCTGTGAGCCTGACACAAAAAAGCAGACTGATGTTTCACAGTCCAAAAAGTTTTTTTTTTTAAATGTACACTTACACTACTATTAAACAAGATATGAGTGTTGCCACTGGGCAAGTGGGCACAGTATACACTGTGAGCCTGACACAAAAAAGCAGACTGATGTTTCACAGTCCAAAAAGTTTTTTTTTTTTTTATGTACACTTACAATACTATTAAGCAAGATATGAGTGGTGGCACTGGGCAAGTGGGCACAGTATACGCTGTGAGCCTGACACAAAAAAGCAGAGTGATGTTTCACAGTCCAAATTTTTTTTAAATGTACACTTACACTACTATTAAACAAGATATGAGTGGTGGCACTGGGCAAGTGGGCACAGTATACGCTGTGAGCCTGACACAAAAAAGCAGACTGATGTTTCACAGTCCAAAAAGTTTTTTTTTTTAAATGTACACTTACACTACTATTAAACAAGATATGAGTGGTGGCACTGGGCAAGTAGGCACAGTGTATGCTGTGAGCCTGACACAAAAAAGCAGACTGATGTTTCACAGTCCAAAAAGTTTTTTTTTTTAAATGTACACTTACACTACTATTAAACAAGATATGAGTGTTGCCACTGGGCAAGTGGGCACAGTATACACTGTGAGCCTGACACAAAAAAGCAGACTGATGTTTCACAGTCCAAAAAGTTTTTTTTTTTTTTTTTAAATGTACACTTACACTACTATTAAACAAGATATGAGTGGTGCCACTGGGCAAGTGGGCACAGTATACGCTGTGAGCCTGACACAAAAAAGCAGACTGATGTTTCACAGTCCAAAAGTTTTTTTTTTTAAATGTACACTTACACTACTATTAAACAAGATATGAGTGGTGCCACTGTGCAAGTGGCACAGTATGCGCTGTGAGCCTGGCACACACGCTGGCAGGCAGGCAACTGCAATTAGATTACACAAGCAGACTGATGTTTCACAGTCGAAAAAGTTTTTTTTTTTTTAAATTTACACTACTGTTACACCAGATATGAGTGGTGGCACTGGGCAAGTGGGCCTGGCACACACGCTGTCAGGCAGGCAACTGCAATTAGATTACACTAGCAGACTGATGTTTCACAGTCTAAAAGTTTTTTTTTTTTAAATGTACACTTACACTACTATTAACAAGATATGAGTGGTGGCACTGGGCAAGTGGGCACAGTATACGCTGTGAGCCTGACACAAAAAAGCAGACTGATGTTTCACAGTCCAAAAAGTTTTTTTTTTTAATGTACACTTACACTACTATTAAGCAAGATATGAGTGGTGGCAGTGGGCAAGTGGGCAGAGTATACGCTGTGAGCCTGACACAAAAAAGCAGACTGATGTTTCACAGTCCAAAAAGTTTTTTTTTTTTTAAATGTACACTTACACTACTATTAAACCAAGATATGAGGTGGTGGCACCTGGGCAAGTGGGCACAGTATACCCTGTGAGCCTGACACAAAAAAGCAGACTGATGTTTCACAGTCCAAAAACTTTTTTTTTTTTTAAATGTACACTTACACTACTATTAAACAGATATGAGTGGTGGCACTGGGCAAGTGGGCACAGTATACGCTGTGAGCCTGACACAAAAAAGTAGACTGATGTTTCACAGTCGTAAAAGTTTTTTTTTTTTAAATGTACACTTACACTACTATTAAACAAGATATGAGTGGGTGCCACTGGGCAAGTGGGCACAGTATACGCTGTGAGCCTGACACAAAAAAAGCAGACTGATGTTTCCACAGTGCAAAATGTTTTTTTTTTTTAAATGTACACTTACACTACTATTAAACAAGATATGAGTGGTGCCACTGTGCAAGTGGGCACAGTATGCGCTGTGAGCCTGGCACACACGCTGGCAGGCAGGCAACTGCAATTAGATTACACAAGCAGACTGATGTTTCACATCGAAAAAGTTTTTTTTTTTTTTTAATTTACACTACTGTTACACCAGATATGAGTGGTGGCACTGGGCAAGTGGGCCTGGCACACATGCTGGCAGGCAGGCAACTGCAATTAGATTACACAAGCAGACTGATGTTTCACAGTCAAAAAAGTTTTTTTTTTTAATTTACACTACTGTTACACCAGATATGAGTGGTGGCACTGGGCAAGTGGGCCTGGCACACACGCTGTCAGGCAGGCAACTGCAATTAGATTACACTAGCAGACTGATGTTTCACAGTCTAAAAAGTTTTTTTTTTTTAAATGTACACTTACACTACTATTAAACAAGATATGAGTGGTGGCACTGGGCAAGTGGGCACAGTATACGCTGTGAGCCTGACACAAAAAAGCAGACTGATGTTTCACAGTCCAAAAAGTTTTTTTTTTTAATGTACACTTACACTACTATTAAGCAAGATATGAGTGGTGGCAGTGGGCAAGTGGGCAGAGTATACGCTGTGAGCCTGACACAAAAAAGCAGACTGATGTTTCACAGTCCAAAAAGTTTTTTTTTTTTTAAATGTACACTTACACTACTATTAAACAAGATATGAGTGGTGGCACTGGGCAAGTGGGCACAGTATACGCTGTGAGCCTGACACAAAAAAGCAGACTGATGTTTCACAGTCCAAAAAGTTTTTTTTTTTTAAATGTACACTTACACTACTATTAAACAAGATATGAGTGGTGGCACTGGGCAAGTGGGCACAGTATACGCTGTGAGCCTGACACAAAAAAGCAGACTGATGTTTCACAGTCGTAAAAGTTTTTTTTTTTTAAATGTACACTTACACTACTATTAAACAAGATATGAGTGGTGCCACTGGGCAAGTGGGCACAGTATACGCTGTGAGCCTGACACAAAAAAGCAGACTGATGTTTCACAGTCCAAAATGTT